>NC_090650.1:214172145-214222145 GCF_040937935.1 Hyperolius riggenbachi
TTTAATTTTAGTTCTCTTCCAAAGGGTATATTTGTTGTTGCATTCAGAATCAGGTGTGTTTTTGTATAGCTTTAGACACATCAGGAGCTGCAATAGGCACCATTGTGATGAACACAGAATCATGCATGGGCTGGTACATTACGTTAATTATCAACAGGCAGCACGGTAGCGTAGTGGTTAGCTCTCTTGCCTTGCAGCGCTGAGTCCCTGGTTCGCATCCCAGCCAGGGCACTATCTGCAAAGAGTTTGTATGTTCTCTCCGTGTCTGCGTGGGTTTCCTCCGGGCACTCTGGTTTCCTCCCACATTCCAAAAACATACAGATAAGTTAATTGACTCCCTCTAAAAATTGGCCCTAGACTACAGTACTTACACTACATAATATAGACATATGGCAATGGTAGGGATTAGATTGTGAGCTCCTTTGAGGGACAGTTAGTGACAAGATATATATATATACACTGTACAGCGCTGTGTAATATGACAGTGCTATATAAATACTAAATAATAATAATAATAACAGGCAACACAATGCCTTGCTGGCAGGCTGTATGTACTATTATTAACCAAATTGCTGTGACTCTGCAGTGAACACTTAAGGCACTGTGCAAAGTATGTTAAGTTTGTGACAAAATATTTAATTAAAATGTATAGTTCCCTTTCACCCCCTTACTAATTGACCACACAGATGATTTGGTCACCCCTTACTGAAGGAACAACTTTTTAAAGGCTTGCCCTACTTAAACCTCAGGCACTTAGTTTGGAGAGGTTCTGACTGTTGGGATAAGAGTAAACGCTTGCAAGGGCAGGGCTCTCTCCCACTTGGAATTCATTAAACATTTTATTCATCATGTTACTTTTGCCACTGCCATTACCAATTCTGTATTTTGTATAGATTGTACGTTTTGTCACCAACTATGTATTTTGTATATTGGTTTAGGCTTGGTTCACATTAGCGTTCGCTGTCCGTATTCGCCTGATCGGATCTGGACCGTATACTGTACAAATGGAACGTACGTTCCGCAAAGCAATGCAAAGTCTATGCGGACGTTCACATGCGTCCGTTCCGTACAGAACGGAGCCGGATCGGATCCGGACTCCGAACACTTTTCCAACATGCTCTATTTTTCGGGTCCGGATCATCCAGCCCACGCACCCGGACCGGAGCCTGACTGCACCATCCGGAAATAGAAACCAATGGGAAATGGAAAGCACAGAACACACTGGCTACAAACACCGGACGTTCTACCCTACTTCCTAAGCGTATTCTAGCGGCCATTTTGGATGGGGACACATGGGCCAAGCATTTCTGGAGTGGAGCAGCAGTGACTAACGTGCTGGAGCTGTTTGGCAGTATGTCGGAGGTGGAGGTGAGGCCTAAACAGCGGAGGACCTGATTCTACAGGTGCACCTTCTGCTGACCTCCCAGACCCCAACAATTATATAGTTTTATTTATAACTTTTACCAAACGGATCCGGATCGCAGCCGTATACATACCTGATGCAACCAGACCGGATCTGGATCGGATACGGATCGGAACCGTACGGTTCCGATCTGGATCCGATCCGGTCCGGTCATCCGGTCCGTTTGGCACAGAAACGCAAGTGTGAACGGGGCCTTATTCCATTCATATTTACATTTGTCTGTATTATTATATACCCCATGTTTGTTTCTTACTTTGTACATGGAATATTTTGGCGCTTTATAAATCAATAATAATAATAATACCACCATAGCAGGATCAATAGAGCTGTCTGAGGCCTTCAGAAAGAAGATTGCAGCAGTATATAAGTATGTGAAGAGATTTTAAAAGATCTAAAAATAATTTGAAATCAGCCATTCCATTTTCCATAAAATAGTCTACAAGGGCTTTCATAACAATTGCAAACTTACAGGTTTGACCATCCGAGCAAATTCACCCTGAAAGCAGACCACAAGATGCTAAAAGAAATCACAAAAAACCCTCAAACGTCATCATGGGAACTTCAGCAGGTTGCTGCTATTGATGAATTGAAAGTGCATGTCTGCAATCAGAAAGAGACGTCACTGCACAACTCCAACTTGCATGGGAGGTGTGCAAGGAGAAAACCTTTGCTAACAAAGAAAAACACCAAGGCCAGACTGACATTTGCCAGAGAGAACATAGACAAAGTCCAGGACTTGTGAAATAATGTTCTTAGGATAGATGTGATGAAAATGAATTGTTTGGACACCAGAACAGAGGACATGGTTGGTGTAAACCAAACGCAGCATTCCAGGAAAAGACTCTTGTACCATCTGGTGAGCATTGAGGTAGAGGTGTCATGGTTTGAGGATGTTTTGCTGCAGCAGGACCGGGCCAACTCACCATTAGAGAATCTACCGTAAGTTCTACTATGTATCAGAGACTGACTGAGAAACATGTGAGACATCTATAAAAGAAATTATAGCTACAATGGAATGTAATCTTATAACACATCAATAACTCCCAATATACCAGTAAATCCAACAAGGACTGGCTGAAAACTAAGAAATTGAGAGTCCTGGTGTGGCAGAGCCAAAGTCAAGATTCTTATCCCTTTGTGATGCTGTGAGGTAACTTGAAATTAGGTATCGATCCCTGGGGTGACATTTTTAGTGCATGTGTACACACCTATAAATTTATAAGAAATCATATAAAGTAGCTCATGCTGTTTTAAGTGCATCTAAATGCATGAAGTAAGTATTTCAAATATGAAATGGTTTGTAGACCATGGACCATTCTATCCATTTTTTGTTGGGGGGAGGGGGGGGGGGGTAACACAGACTCTATGTTTGAATAGTATACTTTGCACAGGATCAGAGCAATGTTGTGGGGCATGGTACATAGGCCACACAAGAAGGAGTACTAGTGCTGACAGAAGCTGAAAAAGAGAACAGGATTGGAGCTGTACATGCAACCATATAGAAGTTATGAGGGAGGAAGGTGGGTGAAAGAAGACAGGTTATCACAGACACAATAGTTTCAGTTGTCTGAGGGAGAACAAAAATGATCAAATGTATATTGTGACCTTTTTTCCTCTGCCTTCCTCTACCGGGGGAGAGATTTTCAAGCTCAGTAAGTAGCTGATGTGGCTTTTCATGTAATGAGGCACAGAAAAGGGAGGATGTTGAACTGCCATAACTCTGACTTTATTAACCTTTTCCCAAGGTAAAGATATAACTTGCAGTATGATTTCAGTGCCCATTGTAGCCTGACTTCTTTGTCTTTGGTTACAGGGAGATGCATTTGCTAAGATATTTTTTTAGGTCTTGCACCATTCTACTTCTCTGCATCTTGTAACATGACATGGCCATGGCCCCTAAAACAAGATATAAAGTGGTCCTGATTGTGGAGCTTGTAACATGGTAAGAATGATGGCTCTGACAGCATATCAATGACTGTGGTCTAAGCTGACTTGTGAAATGGCATTGACTTTATTACTGTTACATTTTCTGACCAATGGTTTAGACTGAATAAGGACTAGGTAGTGCAAAAATGTCTTTTTTTTCTGAAGCCTTACTTCCCATTCAATATGTTTAATGATTTTAAAATGTTGATGTACTTATACCTAAAATATTAATATTTATTATTTTTATAGCGCTGACATCTTCCACAGCACGTTACAGAGTACATAGGCCTGTCACATTCTCATCCCTACCATAGTCATATGTCCATCGTAGTCTAGGGCCAATTTAGGGGAAAAACGAAGTAAGTTATCTGTATGTTTTTGGGACGCGAAAGGAAACCTCAGACACAGGGAGAACATACAAACTCCATGCAGATAGTTCCCTGGCTGAAATTCAATCCGGGGACCTAGTAGAGATGGGCCAAAGTATTCATCATGTATTTGCACTCACCACCTCAGGCGAATACATGGTGGATTTGGTTCGCCCCCTATACATCATCATTGAACTAAACTTTGACCCTTTACCTCACAGTCAGCAAACACTGCAGCCAATCAGCTAGCACCTCCTCCTGCCCCCCTCCCCCTGTAAAAACACAAGGACAGAAGCCACCTTAGAGTTATTCTGTGGCTGCAGAGTTAGTGAGAGCAGGAAGAGAGCTGCTGCAGATACAGAAAGCATTAGCTAGGTCTCTGTTCTGTGTCCTCAGTGCAGATTCTTGCTGCTACCACATTGTCCTGAACAGGTAAGCCCTTCTTAGGGCTGATACATTGTTTTTCTTGCTATTGTATTGCTCTTTTGTGGCCAGTGCACAAGTTAGCTGTTGGAGACAGGTCTGCTGGTCCTAGTAGTGCATCGACCATAACCCAATAATCCTACACACTACTACTGGCATCTAGTATCCACTGTCTCCTGTGTAAAACCTCAGTGCTGTAGGAGACAGGTCTGCTGGTCCAAGTAGTGCACTGACCATAACCCAATATTCCTTCACAACACTACTGGCATTTCGTATCCATTGGCCCCTGTGTAAAACCTCAGTGCTGTAGGAGACAGGTCTGCTGGTCCTAGTAGTGCACCAACCATAACCCAGTAATCCTTCACACTTCTACTGACATCTAGTATCCACCACAGCCCCCTGTATAAGGCCTCAGGGCAAAGGCAGTGTTTTTTTGGTCACTTAACTGTCATTGAACTACCTCAGTATGACTGTAGAGGCTGGAAAACCGCAATCGCCTGCACTTCCACGATTATGCGCACAAGCATGGTGGCCACTACACACCACTACCATCAAACAACAACAAAGTATGTTCCAAAAAACACTGCACCACTCATGGATAATGAATGTTCTATCTTTTTTTGACTACAATGCTTAATAACAACTGCTAAAAACTGAATAAAAATGGGGTAAAGTGCTGAATAATCCTAAGGATCATAATTACTAATTTATATACGATAAGTATAAACACACCCGTCATGTAAACACAGACAGTCCATAAAAATCTGCCCCACATATACAATATATATAAATAAAGATAAGCACAATTATATAGGGCCTGATTCACAAAGCAGTGCTAACAGTTAGCACGCTAGTGAAAAGCCCTTTATCACGCCTAAACTCTGTTTAGGCATGATAAGTTTAGGTGTGATAAGTTTAGGTGCGATAAGTTTTTAGGCGTGATAAGTTTAAGTACCAACTGGGTTAGCACCGCAGTGCACAGCTGATCAAAAGTTTTGCGCTAGCAAAGTCTGGTGCACTTTCCATAGAGTTTAATGGCGCTGCTTTGCGTGCAGGACTTTGCGCGCGATCTAAACTTATCTAAACTTATCATGCCTAAACTTATCATGCCTAAACTTATCATGCCTAAACTGAGTTTAGGCATGATAAAAATGGTTATCACGCCTAAAGTCTTTAACTGGGTTATCGCCGCTTTGTGAATCGAGCCCATAATGTGGTATAACCACACCAGCTGTTAAACCAAGTGTCACATCAAGAACAAAAGTGCAAATAGAAATAAAGTGCAATCAGTGAGATGAGAACCATTGTTCTTGATGTGACACTTGGTTTAACAGCTGGTGTGGTTATACCACATTATATAATTGTGCTTATCTTTTATTTATATATATTGTATATGTGGGGCAGATTTTTATGGACTGTCTGTGTTTACATGAAGGGTGTGTTTATACTTCTATCAATTATTATTCATGATCCTTAGGATTATTCAGCGCGTTACCCCATCTTTATTCAGTTTTTAATTGTTTTTATGAAGCATTGTAGTCAATAAAGATAGAATGTTCATTATCCATGAGTGGTCGGTGTTTTTTGGAACATACTTTGTTGTTGTTTGATGGTACTTATGTCTAGATGTTCCTTTCTGCACACTCTATTATTATTTATTTTTAATAATTATGTGTGGTGAATGGTGCCCGTCTGTGTTATGGTGTAGCAGCACTACGCACCACTACATAAAGAGTGCTGCCAAGAGGACTAACATTTATGTCCTGGAGGTGTCAACTAGTAAAAACAAAGATATGTTCACCTGACGTAATCACTAAAGGTCTTTGCAGTTGTTTGCGGCACGTTAAACACGGCGTTTCATCTGTTAGTGTGAAGTGGGCATAACCCTTACACTACCTGATCGACTTGCACACATGCCAGTTGTTTTAAAGCACTTTATTCCACCATTTTAGGATTGTAATGGGATTTCTGTCCTTTAGCAATTAAAAAACGACTCTGCATCAATGCCATAATTTTTGGTGGGACTTTTTCCATGGATCCCCCTTCAGCATGACCCCATCCAGGTGTTATTATTACAACTTTTCCATCATTTTTGTGGCCAGAAACAGTCTTTGTAGGTTTTAAAATTTGCCTGCCCATTGAAGTCTGTGGAGATTCTCTGTATTCAACTACTGGAGATTCGGATTTGTAAATTTGATATTCAGGCCCATCGCTAGGGCCTAGTGCTGCATGGCGAGAATGCTATCTACTATGCTACTGTACACACAATGACCCATATGCAGTTGACATTTTCACCTAAGTTTTCTCCAAGTTGATATTTTCACACCTTATCATTAAAATGCCTTTTAACACCCCAGCAAACAAGAAAATATACATAATTATTTTGACTGTACTTTTTCTTCTACTTTTGGTACTTTTTCAATTTTGAAATGCTAAAAAGTTATTTTTTAAATAGGAGATGATCTATTGCCACGGCTCTGAGCTCGGCCCACGGTCTTCACCTATAGATAAGCCCCTGCCTGAACAGAACATGTTGTTTGTCTCCTGACTATGGTTACCCCCAGGTCTTAATGTGCAAGGCATACAGACTGAAGTAGAGAGGACAATAACCCACCTGAATCCCAATGAGGCTAGTAACACAGTTCAATAGTTCATAAGTATCACACAGGGCTATTACCTTAATTCAGGAGGATGAGGCCCTAAGCATCGATTGCCACTTTTGCCAGTAATGACAGATGTATCAGGAACAGGCAGTGAAGGATCCAGGTATATATGAGAGAGTTCATGCAAGGTCCACATGCAAGGTTATTCAACAGGCAGTGAATGATCCAGGTAATGAGAAAGTTCATGCAAGGTCCGCATGCAAGGTTATTCAGCAGGCAGAGGTCAGTCCAGGCGGCAGACAAGAATCTCCAATAAACAGGCAGAGGTCAGTCCAGGCGGCAGACAAGGGTAACCAGTTAAAAGGCAGAGGTCAGTCCAGGCGGCAGGCAAGAGTATCCAGTAACAGGCAAAGGTCAGTCCAGGCAGCAGGCAAGAGTATCCAGGAATCAAAGCAAGGGGTAATAACAGTAGAGAGGAATAGTCAAATACAAAAGAAGATCAGTAATACAACAATGTGGTTGCGCACCCAGTAACTAGCCACAGCTATGCTTATCACGGGCGATGACTGGGAGCACTCTGCAGGTTTAAATATAACTTTCATCCAATCAGTGGCCGGCGACACTTCGCACATCCAATCATACAGCGGTACACCTACCTAGGTGTCAGCTGTAACATCAGCTGACACCGCACTGTCAGCTGACCAGAGTCAGGTGACTATTGTTTACATCTGTGGAGGGCATACTGGGAACGCACCCTCCACCTATCAGAATGTGCGGCCTGTGTCTCAGCAGCAGCTTGATCAGTGGGGAAGAAGCGGCGAGACCCAGAAGCAACGGATTCCGCCCAGGTCTCGGCAGAAACATCATCAGAGACAGGCAGGTTCCTTATATGGTTCAGCTTTTTATACAAATAGTTCTTTCATACATTTTTATTTTTATAAATAGTTCACATTCCCTTACATATAGGCTCTTAGAAAATAAGGCCCACCCTGAGCTAAACATAAAGAAATATTCCAATTTCTTCATGGAACTTTTTCAGTGTATTACCTGTTATTAGAGAATGTATTATACTAGCAGGCTTATTCAAAATGCAGATGAACACAAGGTCTACACCAAATGGGTAAGAATATTTTTGTTGTAATAAGTAATTAATGTTTTGTGTGAAACTAATTACAGTGAAATGATGACTGCTTTAAAAAGACTTTGAAACAGAGCTTTAAAAACAGCAATGCTAAAATGTCTTGGTTGTACATTTATGAACTGAAATGGAGTTGGAGAGGGTCATGAGTTTGAATGTCCTCTAGTAGAATGCAGTATCAGCATGGTCCAGAAATTGCATTCTGAAACCTGAAACTAGTTAGACATTTGTGTTTCGGAGTAATCAGATGAGTCATCTAATGAGAAAAGACATTAGTTTTCAGACATTCTCAGACAGACATTAAATAGTATATTTCTAGTTAAGCATATGGTAACTTGTAAAAAGACTGGAACAAATTGGCATCTCAGCTTAACCATATAATTATGTAATTATATAAATGAACCATAAACATCAAACTGGGAAATAAAATATTTGAAGATTGCTATACAAATTTAAGGATTAGAAATCCGGTTGAACTTGCTTAGTCTAGAAATTTGTAAGATTCACCAAAGTAATCTAGATCATACGTTCCACAATTCTTGCCAGGGATTCTCATTAGCCCAGATCACTGGACCAACGTAAAGCTCCAACAGCTCCAAGATGCCCGGGCTTCTATTATAATAGATGCTGCTGTAGAAATAGTATTGCTTGTGGCATGGACCAGGTTTGTTGGGTCTCCACTCAAGATTAACTGAAAGACGCCCAAATGTTTACTACACATTGGGGCAGCTTGTATGGCCAGGATAATGATGGATGGGGCAGTAATAAAAACTTTTATTCTCAGTGCTGTCATTTTTAAAATTACAATATTTTTTCAAGGTGGTCATGGGTTTTTACACCTTTTAACGCTTTATTAGAATGAGTAAGAGTGTGCTAATGTACCACTGCACTCATTTTTATCAGGAAGGGTGGATATTTAGTGAGGCTTTCTATTCCACCATAAGTCCACAATAACCATACTATTATGCCCACCTCCTCATAAGTAGGAGATGGGGGTTATGTTATTGTCCTTAACAACACTGGGCAAAGTTGCGTGGCTAGGGTGAAGGGGTTTCCACCTCCCTCTTGCAGAGTACCCCTCAATGTTAAAGGAATCCTCCTCAGGACTGGAGCAGCAGTGAGTGTCTACAAGGGCACAGGATGGCTGCATGGGGCTGGTAGAAGCCCCAGGTAAGTGAAACTCATTTTTTTTCCTGACGATTCCTTTAAGGGCAATGTGAGCTTTTAATAGTCAGACAATTAAGCCCCACACTCACACATTTTTAGGCTGAGCCCCTTCTTGGGCAAAAGCTAAGTAAAAAGGGGATGTTTTTTGTTTGTTTATTGTTTTAAATATTCAAATAAGAATAGTTCTAGAAGCAATAGGAATGTGTGTGGCTAAATATAGCTTACCTAAAGCAATACAAATATCCCAACAGTAAGCCACCTCAAATCACGATCTGAACCTTTGTAATGATTGCTTTAGTGCATGGAGTAAGTTATTTTTCTCATCAACATCGCAATTGTTAAATTAGTAATTAAAGTGGAATATAACCCTTCATTTCAACTTTTCTCTAAAACATTATTTACAGCATATTATACGCAACCAGCATTTTTTTTTTACTAAACCAGCTCTGCAGCACACAGAGCTTTAAAGTTCCGTGGAGAGAAATGCTGCCACAGTCGAAGTTTAGATAGAAACATTTAAGTAAACACAATGTAACAAGTGTGGAATGTGACGCACACTCTGACTGTGCAGGAGCTCCCGGACACAGAGAGAGAGTGAGTCACATTCCTCACTTGTTACATTGTGTTTACTTCATTGCATCTATCTAAACTTCGGCTGCCGCAGCATTTCTCTCCACGGAACTTTAAAGCTCTGTGTGTAACCCTTCCAATGCTGGTCTAGTAAAAAAAATGCTGGTTGCATATAATATGCTGTAAATAATGTTTTAGAGCAAAGTTGAAATACAGGGTTATATTCCGCTTTAAATCAGGTTGAAAAGTGGTCAGTGTGAGTAGAAGGGGATTTTTTTTCTATTTCAATAATCAGGTTCCAATAATTTTTACTTTTACCTGTTATCTTTCAGTTTTCCCAAGATTGTGCTTGAGGAAATTTCTCCTACTTATGGGAACATGAGTCATCCTAGCACACACACCCTAGCAAAGCTTGTGTCATGTGAAAGAAGCACTGCTCAACCTAAATAGCATTTTTAATCAAGATTACATTATACAAATTGCCCTAAGATGTAATATATACCATTTATCTTATTTTCCTAAGTGAAAGGTTTATTTTTCAGATATCTCTTACTACTGTCTTCTGTTTTCATTTGTAATCTGTAGCCAGCAACCTACTATTCATTAGTAATCTATGTTTCATCTGTAAAAATCATCTGTAATTTTCCCTGTTCAGTCTTCGTCTGTTTTTTTGGTTTGTTTCAGCACCACAGAGCTGCACAGGTTTCACTTCATGTTTTGTTAAAAAGTGCTAAGAATCTGAATAACATCTCACAATCACAAATAACAAAGTACAAACGTTATTTAAAAAAAAACACAGAAGAGTTCTTTTTTAAGCTGTTTAAACAGTCGGTGTTTTTTTTTTTCAAGAACTTTTGGCACTGGTGAATGGGTAAGCATTTGCAAAAAAAAATGTATTGTCCAGTCATTTGCTTGTTTGAATAGTTAAGATTCATTTTAATACTATAATATTTTAAATAATAATAAAAAAACAGTTCCTGAAACATTGTCTTTTTGAGCATCGGCACATTCTATGATGGGTGGGTTTTGTACTGTACCGTTTGCATCTAATGTACAAATAAAGATAACAAGCAAAACATAATGCTGGAGTTTCATGTAAAACTATGTTACAGTCGTAAAAATGAATGTCCACCAATTGTCTAACAGAGACTAGAATAATTGCATCTGTTTTGTATACTGTTGGTGAGGAGTTACAACCTTTGTTAATTTCTAATTTATATCTCTCATTTCCCATCCAAAGACCTTTGTAGTTGACATAAAAAATTCACAAGTTTTTTCTTATTATGGAATAGATACGTTTTGACATATTTGGTATGTCGCTATCGATTTAGAATTAACTTGAACACTTTTTATAACAACTGAGTTTAAGACAATAAACAAGGTTAGATACTATGATAAATAGGGGTGACAGACATCAAAAAAACAAGATGCAAGATTATGTGATGGAGTGAAGGTCTTAGAGATCAAATAAAAGAAGTCCAAGCCAGTATAGTGAAAGAATGTACGTTGATGAGGGTGCATGACCAAGTTGGATATACTTGGAGGGCAAGACCCTGCCAGAGACTTACAATCTAAATTGAAGGGGTAGTGACGCACTATGTAGGAACTGTAGAATAGGTGCTTAACAGAGCATAGGTGTGGGGTGGCTAGGCAATCTTGAAGATGTGCATTTTGAGTTCTTGCTTATATGTGTTGAAGGAGGTAAGGGGAGGCGAGCCTTATGGGCAGTGAAAGGGAGATCCAGATACTGGGGGGAGCTCTAGAGAAGTCCTGCAGCCATGCATGGAAGTGAGCTGGAGGAGGTTGAATATAGTATGATTAATGGAAGAGCTACAATTGTCACTTGAACTAGGAAGAAGTAAGATGCTATTTACGCAGCAGCACTTCCATCTGCTAATCAGGGGTGGGGAGGATCAGACACCACCCTTGTCATTCCTTTTAAGTGATTCAGAAATAAAGAACACAGACTTATACTAACATGCACTCTGTGCTCGATAATTTTATAGCTACACTGCAAGACTTAGTAGATATTTCACAAAATACAGCTAAACTGTCCTCAAAGCAGGAAAAATGTGGAGTCTTACCATCGTCCCAAACATAGGAAACAAAGGGAAATATGTCTGATGGGGACATACACAGCCAGAAAAAACGTCTAGATTTATAGTCACAAGATAATATTCAAAGAAGGTCCATCATCAAATGGTAAACTAGCTGCAGATTGTAAGACCAACAGTGAAGTAGATGCATGTATGCAACTCATCAAACTTTCTCTCTGGCTTGCAGAAACACTTCAAAATAGCATCCACGGGACCAGTAGATTCCAATGGGAAAGCCAAGTATATTTTACCCACTTTCTCAATCAATAGAGGGTAATTTATTTTTATTATTATTATTATTTAGTATTTATATAGCGCCGACATATTATGCAATGGAATGGAATCTTCATCACTATCATATGACACAGCAGGTAATACAACTGGGATATGTGCGGGTTCAGGATGATTTTTGTGGTTTTTTTTTTCTGGTTTAACTTGATGGACGGATGTCTTTATTCATCCAAACTAAGTATGTAACTATGTAACAAGGAAAAAAAAATAGTGCGCATGTCATCAAGACTTTCAAGACAAAATTTTAGTAAGTACTGTGGTTTTTTGCTTCATCTTGGTTGTCATTTCCAATAGTTAGTCCATTTCCAATTCCAATTGTTTACTTGAGATCTGGATCACATACCATATTTTTCAGACTATAAGACTATTTCAGACCAAACTGGGGGGAGAAAGACAGTGCATCTTGTTCAGTCCCTGCTGTGTCCCCCTTAGTCCCTGGTGTGTCCCTCTGTGTCCGTTCTGTCTCCCCTCTAAAAAGTGTCCCCCTGTGCTGGCCAGGATCTCTCACCCCGTGCAGAGTTGGACACTGGGACACAAGGGGACACAGCAAGAAGGACACAGGGGAACAGAGGAGGACACAGGGGGGCATAGGGAGATAAAAGGTGAAAGAGGGACATAATAATTTGGGATAAAGGATCCACAAGATGCCCCTACACCATGGACGCACCAGGATTAGTATAATTTTTTGCAGGTTTTTGTCCTCTAAACTTAGGTGTGTCTTGTGGTCCAGAGCATCTTATGGTCTAAAAAATATGGTAAATACATACATATTGATAGACTGTGATGATACTAATAAAATTCGTTTACTGTATGTTTCAGTCAGCTTAAGCCTAATTTTCCTTAATTTTGTAGTTACACTTTTTCCCTGTCCTCCTCAAGTACCAAGGGCATGTCATGTTTTTTTAATTTCTTTCATCTGGTACAGGTTATTTCATAAGTATTATGGTTTAGTAACAGCTACATCTTTTTCATGTCTGGGAAATTCCTGTCAAATACGAAAGATCCACAGCACCACGTCAGTAACGTATAGCTCTTTTATTGTAAAATCACAAAGAGATAGCCATAGCAGTGACAGACGCTGTTTCGGACAAGGTCCTTCCTCAAGCTGTATCAGGCTCTCTGGGAAATTCCTGTAAAATCTTTACATGGGATGCTTGAGGATCACAAAAGTGAAACTCTGATTTAGGTCACTCTCGAAACCCCAAATCCAGATAGAAATACAACTTAAAATATCACTTTTGCTGTTGTCAATATTGTTATAGCTTGTCAGAGAGTGTAAAATGTTTTCAACAGAACAGATGTTAGGTTAGATAGAAGTATGAAATCTATGAAATATTAAGAACAAGGGTCTCATTGATCAACTTTTGATTAAAGTATCAGTTGAGCATTGATTGGAAACATTACTTTATACTACAGTTTTCTTTCTGTATTTTCTGCTGAAATCTTTACTGATATCTAATAGCCCAATACTATAAAACATATAAACAATTAATATCAGGAAATGCTTACTGTAAGCCTGACTTAATTGTCTTTTTTTGGCTTATAAAACTCTAAATAACAATTTTATAAACATTTCTTCAATGTCTCAGCTGTTACCTGGTACAAACTCCAGATTTCTTACACTAGTAAGTAATGGTTGATGAATTTACTCCAATGGAGTTTGACTTTCTACATCCATATTGAAGCTTGATGGGTTATTTGAGTATTTGAAAAGCAGTGGGTGGTTCTTTTTGAGTCAGAGTTATGCAATTTTGCTTCCCTAAATATATTGTGAAAATGGTAAAATTTCAGCAGATTTAAAATGTTTGCAAAAAGTACAATTTTCATGAAAATGCCTGTCTGTTTATTGCATTTTTGCTAATGTTATGGGCTCATGTGTTCTCTTAATCCTGGCGCAGGAGATGGATGGAAGAGAGGATGTTAGCAAGTGGCACTTAGTGGGAGTGATGCAAGTATGTAAGTATGCAATGCCTCATGCAACATACAAACGTGCCCACAAATGCCACACGGCATTACATAACCTACGTGTAAACCAAACTATTTGTCCCAATTCACTCTTTTGCTTTATATTGTGGAAGAAGCCTTCACTGAGCACCCTTTTTAAGCCACACTAGTGGACCTGAACTCAGAACTTCATCTCAGCTCTAAAAGATAAGCATCAGCATAATAACCTTTGAAGGAAGACATTTCTTTGTTGCAGCTGATACAAATCCTGCAATACATCTGCAGTTTGTCTGCTTACTGCGTTCATGGAAGCAGACTTATTGTTAACATCCTGTGTTTACAAATGAGCTCTGTGCCCTGGCAGGCAGTCAGCTGACACAGTTAAGGGATCAAATTACTACTTGTGTTTAGTCAGAGATGAGGGGGGATTAGACAGGCTAAACTCTCTAAGTACATACAGGGTGCATTTCTCTATGTTTTCCTTATGTCCTGTGCGAGAGTTTAGGTCCACTTTAACATTTGTAATTTTCCTTTCAATGGCCAAAATTAAAGTTAGTTGATTTTGTGCACTACATCGGTCAAATCTTTTTTCCATATATCATTCATAAACAAAGCATTAGAACTTTAGTCGATCATTAAGAATAACAACTATGAAGAGCTATATGTAAAGCTGGTTAAGTAATTACCCACATGAGAGATTTTATAGCTAATTGTGTGTGAGAGTGTGCTGAGAGTTTGGAAGCTGATCAAACAGTGTAATATACAATTATTGGAAGAATGGCTGCATAAATTACAGTTCTGGCAGCCTGGCTGTTGAAATGTTTTCTAATTGTTACAAATGTCAGAAAATAATCGAACAGACAGTTTCTGGCAAAAATTCTAACTGGAGGCTAATAATACAAATAAGTGTTAAAAGAAAATGTGTCATGTGGGCTTGATTCATCAAGCTGAAATATTTCCTACACCACATAAAAAAAGACTAGAACAGAAAAGTTGTATTTTTTTCTGGGGAAAAAAATCTTATATACTGAAGCTTTGAAACCCAATTGCCAAGAATTTTTGGCTACATCAAAAATTGAATTTTGGGGGATTATTCAGTCTGCTTACACCAAGCTTGTAAAAAGCTTGCACCAAGCAATCCACCAGTGCTTACTCAATATTACAATGTCTAGGCAAAAGCCTTTAGAAGTGATGTTATAAGCACCAGCTTATTGTGTCTATAGGAACTCCCCCACCCCCCTCCTTTAGTATAGGTACACGTGTGCTGTACCCCCTTCCTTTAGTATAGATAGCCAATGCTATATGCCATAATCTCCTTTCTGTAGTATAGTAGCAATGTGTTATATTTCTCCACCCATTTAGTGTATAGGTAGCCATAGCCAAGTGATACCCCCCTTTAGTATAGGTAGCCAAGTAGCCATCTACCAAACCCCTCCACCCCTTTAGAGTATAGGTAGTTAGATGCCTTCCTCCCTCTGCCCCCCCCCCCCCCCCTTACACACACACACACACACACACACACACACACACCACCAGCACTATTTCTTCCAGGATAGCTCAGCAGCAGATCTCCTCTCCTCTTCCAGCTTCCAGTAACAGCATGAATCTCCATTCCTCTATGTTAGTCACTGTAAGCTTCTCACTCTCCAGTTGGTATCTCTGACATGTGACGTGCTGCCACATGACTGATGATCACATGATAGGAATCACTGGCTGGAGCGAGAGAGTTACTCACATAAGGAGGAGGAGAGGATGAAGGTTCACAGCTGGTGCCCACGCCAAGTTCCTAGCCAATGCCACCCGCAATGTGCAAGCAATGTGCTGCATCGCTGGCAACAATGCAGCAACCAATGGGTGTGCATCGTGCAGTGGCGCACACCTGTGAGCCAGTAGCGGTAATCCCCATTTTGGGTGTGCAATGACGTACCTGACTCCAGTTTTCCATCGGGTCTGTTTGCATGTGGAAGTGACTGTAGTGATGACGGGTGGATGGGGATGTTCCCTTAAGACATGGGGGCCGTCCATGGTGAACGTTGCTTCCCTCCTCTCTGCCAATCCCATGGTGAGTAGGAACTCCTGGGATAGGTCTGTTTGGCAGTATAAAAGTTCCCCATCAGGTCTGTTCTATACTTGTTTGGGGATTGGATGATATAGCCAGCCTTATGATTGGCTGGGTTAGTGCTGAAAGGATATATAAAGGAATGGTATGTGTGTTAAATGTTAGACTGTCACTAACTTGATAAAGGAGCAGGAGCTCCGAAACGTTGTGCTATTGTGATGGTCCTTCAATAAAATACTTAAAAGAGCTTCAAATACAGGTGGTGCTGGCTTCCTTTCTTCTTTGGCATATATTCGTCATCTCGCGAAAAATAAGATTTGACGGGAGCTTGCATGAGCGTGAGCTACCATCAGTTTATGCAGCAGGCCCAAGTGGCCTGCCAGCCAATGATCAGCGTTGGCAGGCTGTTTTTGTAGGTAATTATTTATTTAAATATTTATATAGTGCTGACATCTTATGCAGCGCTGTACTGAGTATAGTCTTGCCACTTAACCATCCCTTGGAGGGGCTCACAATCTAATCCCCATAGGCTTATGTCTATGTATGTATAGTGTAGCTTTTGTATCGTAGTCTAGGGCCAATTACCGGTTTAGTCAATTAACTTATCTGTGTGTGTGTTTGTTTTTTTTACAAAATTTCCTTTTTTTTAAATAAAATAATACAAAGTAAAAATAGCAGCAATAATCAAATACCACCAGAAGAAAGCTCTATTTGTGAGAAGAAAAGGAGGTAAAATTAATTTGAGTGCAAGTTCTTTGACCGAGCAATAAACCGTTAAAATTGTGAAGTGCCAAATTGTAAAAAATGGCCTGGTCACTAGGGGGGTATTAATCTTTGGGGCTCAAGTGGTTAAGGCCCACACCTTTCAGCCCCTAGACCTTACTTACGTACGTGCCAAATGCCCTTATGCACACCGTTACATACCTCACCTTACAGATGTTGCTTCTTTTTTGCGCTAGACTGCTTACTACTATGCAATGGTTTATACCAAATTCTGTAATTACATTTATCTCAGTTAGGAAATCCACTGATTAATCCAGGATTCTCCTCCTGAATATATCCTGCAATATTATCAGTAGATCATTCTTAAAGGGACCCTGAGCAGACTGTACAGGTACGCATTTAAGTATAACCACGAATACATAAGAATACACACTTTTATTTATTTATTTTAAGTATTTACAAAGTACCGACATATTACGCAGCGCTGTACAGAGTATATTGTCTTGTCACTAACTGTCCCTTAGAGGGGCTTACAATAGTCATATGTCTATGTATGTATCGTGTAGTGCATGTATCATAGTCTAGAGCCAATTTTAGGGGGAAACCAATTAACTTATCTGTATGTTTTTGGGCTGTGGGAGGAAACCAGAGTGCCCGGAGGAAACCCATACAGACACGGGGAGAACATACAAACTCCTTGCAGATGTTGACCTAGCTGGGATTCAAACCAGGAACCCAGCGCTCTGGTGGTGTAAATTACACTGGGGCCGGCGACTCTCAGCAAAGTTGCGCTGTGATCCCAGACGCAGAAGTCGGGTCATGCGGTCTGCAAATGCTCCGGCTTCCATCATCCTCCTCTAAGCAGGAGAGGAGTTCCGGAGTCACAGCATGACTTTGCTGAGAGTTGCCGCTCCCAATGTAAATTACACCTGCCGGACCAGGAGTCAGAGAGCTTTACTACAGGGGCTGTAAGTGAGGGGGTATTCTTAAGTATTCGTGGGTATACTTAAATGCATACCCACACAGTCTGCTCAGGATCCCTTTAAAGGGAAGGTTCAAGCAAAATAAAAAAATGAGTTTCACTTACCCGGGGCTTCTACCAGCCCCATGCAGCCATCCTGTGCCCTCGTAGTCACTCACTGCTGCTCCAGTCCCCTGCTGGCAGCTTGCCGACCTCGGAGGTCGGCGGACCGCATTGCGTACATTTTTACGCATTCCTGCCAGTGCAGGAACATTAACACATACATTTTTACGCGTTACTGGTTTAATGCGTACATTTGTACGCATTGAACTAGTAATGCGTAAAAATGTATGTGTTAATGTTCCTGTATTAGCGGGAATGCGTAAAAATGTACGCAATGCGTCCCGCCGACCTCAGAGGTCGGCAAGCTACCAGCGGGGGACTGGAGCAGCAGTGAGTGACTACGAGGGCACAGGATGGCTGCATGGGGCTGGTAGAAGCCCCAGGTAAGTGAAACTCATTTTTTTATTTTGCTTGGACATTCCCTTTAAAGCATTACATCTCCTACTTCTTTTCTTCAGATCATCTAAAAAGGCTCCCAGCAATATGTTAGATCTTATTAAAGTAGATTTTTTCTGTGCCAGGGCATTGATTTATTTCACAGATTTTTTTATTTCATTGCTTTTCAATTGATTACAAATAACAAATATCTTTATCAAGATCATTCTGCTTTACACTGCCAACCTATATCAACTGGCCCTGGATTGTACTCTCAAGGTCCTGTTTGGAAGGCAGAGACTGGAGAAAACTCCATGTGCCATCCAAACAAGCTTTTATGCTCACTCACCATGAACTTCTACATTTTAGCTATTCATTAGAACACTAGCCTAAAGAAGGGATGTGATGAATAATCAGCTATTTTTGTTGACTTATCTCTCCATTTCCTTATTGAGTTAGGAGCATCCATGTCCCTTAATTGATGTCTTATGTCTACGGTGGTAAGCTAACCTGATTTAGAGGGCTCAAGTGAATCAGCCCATAGATAAAGTATATAACAGACGTATAATATCATAGAGAAGGATTATTAATTACATACAATAAAAACAAAATGGTAACATGATGTAAAATGCATTAACTCAAATTATCGCCCCTTAACGTATGGAAATGCAAAGTACAATTTTTTAATATACAGTATTAAGGCTGGTGATAACCTAAATATTTTACTTAGTCTAAATATTTTATTTCTAGCTAATTAATTCCTTGATGGGAATATATAAGCTATGCACACTTGCATTGATAATTGTATTATTATAATTTATATAGTACTAACATCTTCCACAGCGCTATACAGAGTATATACTGTAGTCTTGTCACTAACTGTCCCTAAGAAGGGCTCACAATCTAATCCCTACCATAGCCATATGTCCATTGTAGTCTAGGACCTTTTTTTTTTTTGAGGGGGAGCCAATTAACTTACTTTATATACTCGCATGTAAGCCTAATTTTCAGCATAAAAAATTTGCTGAAACGTTACCCCCTCGGTTTATATTTGAGTTGAGTCAGTGGAGCAAAACAGATGGTGGAGCAGGGTTTTTTACTGGCAGAGGAGAGTAAGGCTTGTGCACTAGTGATCGTGCTCTTACCAGCTTGCGCCCTGCTGTGTCCGTGCCCTCCATTCCCTGCAACATGGTGAGCAGAGTGCTCTGTTCAATCAAGACTACCTGTGTCCCCTGGCTTGTAGAAGGGAGTGTGCAAGCAATGTGTCAGCAGTGCAATGATCAGGGATTCTTCCTGTGTGGCAATCGCTGTGTCTAATATATATGATGTCATCTAGTGGCTTCTTGAGACACATCTGTATGATCCTGGGGCACATCTGGCTATGGGGAGGGAGGCTGACTTGTACTGGGGGAACATCTGGCTACTGTGGAAGGGTTATATTGGGGAGAGGGCTTAAACGCGAGTCAATCACTTTTTCCTGGTTTCTGAGGGAAAAGTGGGTATCTCGGCTTATACACGGGTCGGCCTATATGGGAGTATATACGGGTATACAGTATGTATGTTTTTGGAATGTGGGAGGAAACCGGAGTGCCAGGAAGAAAACCACCCAGACACAGAGGAACATACAGATCGAGATAGTATCCTGGGATATAAACCAGGGACCAAGTGCTGCATGGCAAGAAAACTAACCACTACGCCACCATGCTGCCCAATGTCTGGATAGTAGTATTGTTCTGACTTATTAAGCAGGATTTTCACCTTTTTGTCAACTTTAACAATAGTTTATTTATGCACCACTTAATGGCGCACAGATTTGTATGTCATTTTTAATTTATTTTCTTATTTTGCCTAATGTATATCTTGCTCTTGGTTTATAAATCATTATTAAATTCACTAATAGAGCACAGTCATAAAGGTCCTGTTGATGGCAAGATCCAAATGTTCTTATGCACATCTCATCACATTTTCTTGTTTATCAATACTGTACATCCTGTTAGCCTCTGACTGTGCTGACCAATAGGGTTATGTTTTTGTTTGAGTGTAAAGAGAAACCAACTGAATAAAAAATAAAAATGTGTCCATGGCAGTCAACCTCATACCTCAAGTAAGCCTCAGAAAAACAGATGATTCACTGTGAGGGCCTTGAAGTGATAAGTACCAAGATGTCAAGCAAATCATTTCTCTTACTAGTTATAGTATTAGATTAACACTGGTGAATGCACGAAACACAGTAAAAGTGATCTTATGCTTTTACTAAACTGAAAAAAAAACACAAAAATTATCAGGAACAAGAACACTTTGCACCATGGTGGAAAGAACAGTATTGCTCTCTTAAAACAGAAAAGTATTGTGAGACATCCCAATAATAACGAATGTAAGCAAACCTATATTACACTTTCCTCCATTTAAGCCCTGCTCTGCCATGTACTACATACCTAAATAAATGAATAGTGCACAGCATTAATCACCTGTCTGGCCACAGATTCACACTTGGCTGTCTCTTTTTGATGGGGATGCCATCTTTGGAATCTCTGAAAATTACTTGCACAACTCAGTAAAAGCTGTTGCAGACACTAAAGGGCTTTCTCTGTCTCTGCAACTTGATTTCCAGTGGTTATTTTGCAGGCTAGTTTGCATCAGACATGCAGAGCAGTGTCAAACATCCAGGGAGGGAGATTAGTATGAAGAGTATGAACTCTTGCACAGGAGAGAAGGAAACATGGCAAAGTGAAACCTGTATATATTTGGAAAGTTTAGCCTAATTTCCCCTCACCTGTGACTAATCATAAGTTGTAATTTGATCTTTCAGCTTTGTCAGCAGGCTGCTATGGCGGAGCAGCTTATTGGTAAACACAGGGTGTTAACCCTATGGGCTTGATTCACAAAGCAGTGCAAACTGTTTAGCACGGGTATGCTAAACAGTTAGCACGTGAAGTGCTTTTCGCGGACTTTTGCGCGCGCAAAGTGCCGCGATTCGCGCGATCGTGGACTTTTCCGCGCGCAATTTGCCGGCAAATTGCGCGCGCAAAAGTCTGTGATCATGTGAATCGCGGCACTTTGCGCACGCAAAAGTCAGCGAAAAGCACTTCACGTGCTAACTGTTTAGCATACCCGTGCTAAACAGTTTGCACCGCTTTGTGAATCAAGCCCAATGTCTGCTTCCATGAAGGCAGGAAGTAGACACACTGCAGATTTATTGCAGGATTTGTATCAGCTGTAACAAAGAAATGATTTTCATTAAAGGTTATTATGTCAATGCTTATCTTTTAGAGAGGAATTTCTGCGTTCAGGTCCGCTTTAACCATAGCTGTTGTTTGCAACTGACTTCCTGAGTCCAGGTACTTTTTAATGTATCACTTCAAAACATGCAAATGATTTGTCTATGCCCTTGAAGAAGCAAGCACATCCAAAGTTCCTACTTTTAGTTTACATACAGATTTAAATATGAAGAGTCTTTGATTTCAACCTAAAGTAAACTTTAAGTGAAAATAAATTGATGGCATAAACAATTGTATCTATCCTCCTCCTACTACCTAAAAAAAAAGACTTTTAGATACCCCACAGTTTTAATGTTATTTTAAAAACCGCAAAAAAGTAGATTTATTGTTTTTTCACAGCTCAATGAAAGTCTCAAAATGCTTAAACATATGAACTATTGATCTTTTTATATATCCCCTGCTCTCAGGAGCCCAGTTATCTACCAGGAAAGTGTTTTATGACTGTAACTCCTTATCAGTGAGGGACACTACAGTCCGACTGGGTCCTGACTGGAAAAATTGACAGTTGTCTAGCTGAATAACTATTTCAGGCAGAGAAAGAAGAACAGCAACAAAGCATATGTATTTGTGTGCTTGGCACTATACATAGACATGCCTAACGCATTATGTCACATGTCACTTAAAGATCCCTTTAAGTACAGCTGTTCGCCAAAATGTTACCTTAATCAGTGCAAGGTGTTTGGAACTTATTAGATCCTTATTATTATGTATTATATAAAGCACCAACATATTACACAGCGCTGGATAATAGCTATATACAATGGTACAATGGATGGCAGGCATAACATAACAAGGTTATACAATGTAGGGCAAGTTAATTCAAGGTATATAGGGTGCAAGATACATGAACATGAGATTTGGGGCTGGTTAGATCCAGTAATTCAAGTCCAAGGCGACCATGGGAAAGGTGCACAACAATGGGGATGCACAATCACATAGAATACACTAGGGAAGAGAGGAGGACAAAGGCTTACTATCTAAGGGGAGGGGAAATCCTTGCACATGGCTTGCAAAAGTAGAGACACAAGATATTGTGTTCTGATATTTAGAACACATCCTGAATATACTGTAAGCTTTCTTAAACCAGGAGGAAATTGCAGGCCCTCATCACTTTCAGCACATGCCATAAATGCAAAATATTAATGCTTACTTTAGGATATTTCTTATCCAATGTATCCCTTTATAATATTGGGACCAAGTATGTTTCCTAAGCCATGGATTTTCAGCACTCATGCATTAAAAGAATTAGATTTAATTTAAGATACAGTTACTCCAGCTAACATTTGGAAGTTTACTATGTAATAGGTGGCCACTAATGATACAATTTGCTGCACAATCTTTTACGAACGATTATTGGTATGAGCAATCTGAAATGATTGTTTAGGACCACCATTGGACAAAAATCTCCTAACTGATCCGATCAGATTAATGAAATTGATCAGATTTTCCGACTGATCCTGTCAATCTGATTGGATTGGTTAGGAGATTTTTGTCCATTATGGGTCCCAAACGATCATTTACAATTGTCCATACAAATAATTGCTTGTAACCTTAAAGATCCAAGCATTTTTTATCACTAACCCCTCTGATGGTGTTCTTGTTGTAGATTGTTCTCCGTTTGGCCACATTACTTTTTTTTTTATTATATCAGTACTCTCTAGGCAGTTAATTACATGTCATAGTCTTAGGGCCCATCTTTTGGTCAAGCCAATAACTTCATTTGTATTGTATTGTGATGTAAACCAGAATGCCTGGTGGGAACCCACACAAACACACGTATAACATACAAATTCCATGCAGATACCATCCTGACCCAGATTCAAACATGGGACCTAACACTGCAAGGCTAGGACGCTAGGCACAAAAGTGAAGAAGTTCTGAAGAGCAACCACGTATGTTTTGTTTGATGTGTAATGCTGGATCCACACGGTGCGTTCGCGCACTCGATTTCCCGCTTGATTCCCGTCTATTCGTTTATTTCCAACATGTCCGATTTGGATTTCGATGGATCGTTCGGTCTATTTGGCATACTTTGCATGCGAACCAACCTAACGATCCATCGAAATCCAAATCGGACATGTTGGAAATAAACAAATCGACGGGAATCGACGGGAATCGAGCGGGAAATCGAGTGCGCGAACGCACCGTGTGGATCCAGCATTAGATCTCACACATTTATCATATTGGTTGATCTGCACAGTTGTTTAGTTTGGCTTGTATATTTTGAACACCCTTTTCTTTGTAAAGTAGTCGATCTGCATTTTACATGATTGAATTGTGCGACCGTTAGCTTAGTCTTTGACACTTTATTACAGTATTTTCTATAGAATATTACAATGTCTTCTATAAGAACTAAGAGAAAGCCTGTTGGTAATATAAAAATGTTTTTCTTCTAATTAAATATATATTTATGCCAAATGCAATCTATTTATTTAAACTCAGATAAGTACATTAAATGTTTGTTCATTTCTTTCCATTACCTCTTCTAAAAACTAGGGTGCAATGTGTATTTTACGGCTGCTAAACATTTAAGACTTTTTATACTTTCATCTTGTATCCTTTCACTCTGTCAATAGTTACGTTATACTGATTTGCGATTCATATGCAAAAACGAAAGTTAGCACGTTGTGTGTGTTCATTTAGAAAATCGATATGCTGTGTGAGGCGATGTTCATGTAGTTGCTTCTGCTCAGCCCGTACACCACATTCTGTCCAATGTGCTTTTTTCTATTAGGCATTTGAAGAGATCAAAAGTCAATGAGACATTTTATTTTAGACAGACCAGGGAGAAGGATTATGGGAAATTGGCTTTCAGTGTCACAATGAATGAACAGAATGAAAGAAAAACAAGATGGACGAGGAAAAAACTACATACTGCACATAGCTTTGATAGACATTGAAGACGCTTAGTGAGGGACTTTTACACTCCTTACTCATTGGTGTTTGCAGGTGTCAGCTGTGACCATTTGATGAGAGCTCCTGCTCCCAATTCCGCTCCACTGGTTCCTGAAAAGTAAATAGCCAGCAACAAGCCAAAAGATTATGTCACACACTGGACCATTGATTTAAGTATGATGAGTGCAGTCTCAGAACACTGGAACATTGTACATGCTTTTATCACTGCGGGTTAAAAACTCTCAAAGGGGAAAAAAAATCCAATTGCTTTAGTTCTTTGTTTCAATATTTTTCTTAAAACATATTTCCATCACGGCCCTGTCTTTCCCATAATTGTGTCTTAGGTGTCAAATAATGTTTAATGTATTCTGTGTTTCAGTGTTTAGACAGTATTTTATTAAGACCTACCCTGGTAAATGTGTCATGAATAAATAAAAAGTATGCCGTACTGGAAACAAAACAGAGGAAGGCACCATGAAACTGCAATCTAAGGCAGTTCTTCTGCAGTAATTAGTGGAAATATTATAACTGCATTCTGGCAGCATCAGATATACAGGTTGTTCAGTCTGCTAATTTGATCATCAAATATAGTTTCTTTGTAAAGCAATCAACCAGTAGCATGCCCAAAGTCTGTACTCATCATAACGGAGCATCGTAATTAAAATATTTTAAATGATTCACTTGCTGGTATCTCTCCTGGACAGACTCGTCCTGTATGCTATGTATAAGTAATGAACACATAAAAGGCAAGTTTTTTTTCCCCCTTCTGCTATCACCCAGGTTAATAGCTTAATTGTATACGGTTATTATTACATTAAAGCAATGCATACCTGGCAAGCTTTATCTGGTCTTTTAAATGTGCCAATGTTGCTACACAAGTAACGTGGGTCAGTTGCAAAAGGGATAACCATAATGATTAAATCATTAAAATTTTGTCTATGCTTCACAGAGCATAGAGAAAATTAACTTGCTACCAACCTCATTTTTCTGCTGAACATGAAATAATGATTTTCTGCCAGTATAATTACAAAGCTAACATCTGATAGACTCAGCATCCAGGGGGGATTATCACATGCATGAGTATTAGACCTCATTACCAGCTTGACTGCAAAATTATTACATCTTGTAATTGGATGGTGAGATTTATATACAGATTGGCCGGGTTTCTGTAAGATTGTAATTACAAGCTTCGTTGGTTTGCTACTTATCACACGGTGCAGGAGGAGGCAAAAACAAGCAGTGGAAAGACCATTTCATTAAGCCATAACCCTATCAAGGGAGGAGCACTGTAACATTGCTGTGTTTATTAGGCCAAACAGAGCTGTTTGCAGAAAGGAAGACCATTTATTACAGCCTGACAAATGGGATTTCATTTATTTAACCTCAGTGATCTATTTCAGTAAAATGTACAAACGAGCCATCCATTTTATGATCCAGAGTCAACGCCTCAATTATCTAAAGGCTAACTGACTGTTAAAGCACCCATCTGCTAGGATGAATTCATTGATTTAATTTGCTTCATGTTGCTGAATGATTCTTAGTGCAAGTAGATTGGGAGGAGGAGAAGGCAGAAGGAGAAGGCAGCAGAGTGATTGAACGTACTTCTGTCTACATGCCTGCATTTTGTGCGTGTAAATGAAAGAAAAAAGGAGAAGGAGAGAAAGGGAGAGTGTGTTTATTTTAATCCTTCAGCACAATACAAGAAGGCGATCAATAGCAGCTTAAATTTTATGAGACAAGGAGTTAAGTTGTTCAGCTCAAGCCAGAACACCTTTGTTCTCCCATAACAAGTAATCTCTGTGGCGGAATTAATATTGACAAGCTGGCTCCTTTGTAGCTAATTTTGTGGCAGTCTGCACCAATCAGGAGCCTGGCAGTAATAGAGTTGTTATTAGAGTTCATTATGAAAGCTGTGGATCAATGGCTTCGCTGAGAGACAGAGGACATGCTGCCGTTACAGAATGCATGTGTACACTCAAGGAAATGAAACACTTTTAATGTCCTTGCAATAATTTATTCCTGACTTCGTTGCAAGGCTTTTTTTTTTTTTTTTGCTTTTTTTTAAGGCTTTTCTCATAAGACTTTTTTTTGTCTCATCATCAAAGCGTTGCAACTTAAAAGGAAAACAAGGAAGATCCCAGTGAAAGCACACAGTTGTGTTTTCTATACCCTACTAGGAAATGTTATGTTTGTTGTGAGCTAATTGTTAGCTTTGCTAATATATATTACAGCAACGCCACATTACAAAGTGCATGAAACAACTCATCATTTGAACTTCTGTAGACATTATGCAAACTATGCTGGGCAATTACACACTGCTTACTTATTTCATGTCTAAACTGCAAAAGTAATTTTCAGGTGCATAACTTATACTCCATGGGTGCACTGCACACCAGCGGCCCTGAAAAGGTGTCTGCATTTTAGGGACATAAAGGAATCATTTGCATATTCAGTAGTGATGCATCATGGGACATCATTTTTGCTCACATAATAAAGCTGAATAATAACAGATACGTTCTATTTTAAAAAGCCAAAAGTATATTAAGAACCTATTTTATTCTATTTTTTTTTTTTTTTTTTTAGTAAGGCAGACCTTTTTATTCCTTTCAGTCCTTTACAAACTACTAATGGTCCTTTTTCACAATAAGCTTACCAGGTACTTTGAAACAGTTGCTCAAGTCCTACCTCATTAAGCCTTAATAATCCACACCTTGCACTAAAGAGAACCAATACACACACACACACACACACACACACACACACACACACACACACATATATATATACACAGGGGCGTAAATAGGCCCCACCGGACCCCCCTGCAGAAATTCTGGGCGGGGCCCATTCGGGGCCGTTTTGGGGAGCTGGAGGGGTCGCTGCATGAGGGGGAAGGCATGCCCACAGTCGGCGGGGAGGGGGGAAGGTCCCCCCCTCCCTCACCTTGGGGCTCTCCCCTCTGCACTCCCCTCCAGCTTAATAAGTGTCCGGGCAGCGGCGGGCAGCAGCTGATACATACCTTCCTTCCCTCTTCCGTGCGGTCCAGCGTGCATTCCTCACTCTAGTCTCTGACGCGACTTCTTGTATAACAGGTCGCATCCCCTATTGTTACGCCAGTGTGTGTATATATATATATATATATATATATATATATATATATATATATATATATATATATAGTGCTGCCTTCATACCCGTGGCAAATTTTGACTTAGGGTTATTTTTATTCAACCAGCAAGACATTTTTTGACAGGAAATGACATAGGTGTCTCCCAAAAGATAATAAGACGATGTGCAAGAGGCATTATTGTGGAAAAAATACATTTCTCAGCTTACATTTGAGCAAAAAATGTCCAGTTCAAAATTATTCATACAATTCTCAATAATCAATAGAAAAGCCTTTATTGGCTATTACAGCAATCAAAAGCTTCCTATAATTGAAGACCAGCTTTTTGCATCTCTCCACAGGTTTTTTGCTCATTCATCTTTAGCAAGGAGCTCCAAATCTTTCAGGTTGGAGGGTATTCTTGCCCTGATCTTTAGCTTCCTCCACAGATTCTCAATTGTATTCAAGTCAGGACTCTGGCTGCGCAACTCCAAAATGTTAATGTTGTTTTCTGCTAACCATTTCTTCACCACTTTTTGTGTGTTTTGGGTTATTGTCATGCTGAAATGTCTACTGGTGCCCAAGACAGAGTTTCTCTGCAGACTGCCTGATGTTGTCGTTGAGAATCCTCATGTATAGTTCCTTTTTCCTGGTGCTGTTTACTGTGATTAGGTTCCCTGGTTCATTGGCTGAAAAACACCCCCAAAGCATTGCCAAGCATTAGCATGTTTGGCAGTGGGGATGGTGTTCTTCGGGTTGAAGGCTTCTCCTTTTTTATGCCAAATGAAGGAAACATCACTGTGACCAAACAATTCAATTTTTGTTTTTTCTGACTATAACACAGAAGACCAGAAGTCTCCTTCTTTGTCCAGATGAGCATTTGTAAAGGCCAAGCAAGTTTTTGTGTGCCTTATCTGGAGAATTGGCATCCTCCTTGGTCTGCATCCGTGGAACCCAGCAGTGTGCAGTGTCTGTTGGATTGTCTGCCTTGCGACATTGCCACCAGCAAAGCCCAGATTCACCAGGATGGCCTTTGTGGTGACCCTTGGATTCTTTTTCACCTCTTTCACTATCCTCCTGGCCAGCACAGGTGTCACTTTTGGCCTTCCGACCACGTGCTCTGAGATTTTCCACAGTGCAGAACTTCTTGTATTTTTTTAGTAATACTTTTCACTGCAGCCACTGGAACTTGAAAACATTTAGAAATGGCCTTGTAGCCCTTTCCTAACTTGTGAGCAGCCGCAATGCGCAGCTGCAGGTCCTCACTGAGCTCCTTTGTCTTAGACATGACTGTCCACAAATCAACCGCAGAGAGCTGCTGTTTTTCACCTGTTGAGTTGATTAAAACAGCTGTTCCCAATTAATCAGGGTAATTAGGATGATGGTGTAGAACAGCTTGGACTATTTATATGTAGCAATGCAAGAAAGAGGAAAACAGTTATCAATTAATCCTTTGACTAGTAAGCTAGTTGAAGGCTTACAAACAGCAGCATACAATGGCCATGCACAGAGCTCAGAGGGAAGTAATAGTTCGAATAGAATAGTTAACACTGTAACAATAGTTTAAAGTGTACTTACAAGTAGGATGATGAAATGAACATGGGTATGTATGGTACCAGTCCTATATAGAACTTACTTGTGTTCCTTCTATCTTCTTTTCTGTTACTAACCCAAGGCTTTGTTTTTCTGCAGTGAAAACAAAAAGCAGTGTAATCCTACCTGATAACTAACTAGAGACTATAAAACTTGGTTGAGGCTGAGGCAAACACTACTGAAATCAGGGAAAATAAGTTCAATAAGTCATCAATACTCTGCATAAGAGCTGGTTATACATTAAATACAACAGCAGATGCCAGAGATTAAAGTACATCTGTAAAGCTACATTGTAATCCTCAACATTTAAAATTAGAATATGAGATTCCATAAATGTTCCATTTGGGTTTAAAACCATAGTACAGTTATATATCATTAATTTGTTTTCTACTACTGGTCCAATGAAACTACTGGTGGGGATAATGAGATGTTTCTGTAGCCTGCCTTTATGCACTTTGGCTCCGCTTTTGTTATTATGACTTTGGTTAGCGCTCAAAGAACTCTATCTCTGCACAAATGAAAGATAGAAGTATGACAGTAAAGTAGTAACAGGTCTGAATGGCTCTTTACTTTTTAGTTATGCGCTTTGAGTCCTATGGGAGAAAAGTGCTTAAAGCATTATTGTTATTGTTGTTGGTCTTGCTGTCCAAGAGTTATAAAAATAAATACTGTAGCTATTAATAAACATAGAACAATTATTTGAGAAAGAATAAAAAAACTTAGGATAACAATGGCTACTGCTGGCACACTGCATATACCCCTTTGACAAAACATCTGGATTGCGCGAAACTCTGACAGAGCAAGTCATCATTTTCAAGTTCCTTACTAGATAAGGTTTCTTAAAGCTAAATTCCAGTAATATTTTTAATACCTCCTTTAACTAAACTAATATTGCATGTTCCTTCCAACCCTTCAAACACAACCCCATACTATTTACCTACAAATATCTTCATCCTCAGGGTCCTGGTGCCAAAGCTTCTCAGAGTGTTTAGCTCTGATTGATTCTCTCTCCCATGCCCCAACTACTTAGTCCCTTCCCAAGAAGACCCATATCCCTTACACATTGCTGCATTCCACTGAAACTCCCTCACCTTGGCACATGTATGTGTGCGGCTTTAACATCCATGCATCCAGTCCAATCAGCAGCAAAAGGAAGGGGGACAATGATTACTCCTCCCTCATGTCACCTTATGAAGTGGCCCAGCTCTTGGAATGATAGAGGACCCCAGGCCTGAAACCTTATTTGTTCAGGTGAATAAAATTTGGGTGTGCGGGGTGTTTGGAAAGAGGCTTGCACAATAATGGTAGCTGGCAAAGGCAAGGAGAGGGTGGATGAATGAATGAAGAGTATAAACAGGCTTTAAAGTGAACCTTAAGTGTCCCAAAAAAATGAGTTTTACTCACCTGGGGCTTACCTCAGCCCCCTGCAGCTGATCGGTGCCCACGACGAGTCGCTCTGATGCTCCGGGTCCCGCTGGCGGCCACTTCCGGTTTCGCCGTCAGGACCCGTCAGGCTGGGGAACGCGGCTGATACTACGCGTTCCCAGCCAAAATAGCACCCCTATGCGGCCATATGTCCGCATAGGCACCCGTATGCGGACATATGGCCGCATAGGGGTGCTATTTTGGCTGGGAACGCGTAGTATCAGCCGCGTTCCCCAGCCTGACGGGTCCTGACGGCGAAACCGGAAGTGGCCGCCAGCGGGACCCGGAGCATCAGAGCGACTCGTCGTGGGCACCGATCAGCTGCAGGGGGCTGAGGTAAGCCCCAGGTGAGTAAAACTCATTTTTTTTGGGACACTTAAGGTTCACTTTAAAGACAACCATTTGTTAAAAAATAAGCCTGTGCTAGAGCCTGCAATGTAAGGCTCTCTTTTACGCACAGATCAGCGGGTGGTAGGGTTAATTACTCACCCCCTCCCCATAATTCATTGATGTGAGGAACTCTGCCCCTCCATCTGTAAGCCCCTCCATCTGCAGCTATTTTTCTGAAGTTTTCTAAAGCTCTGTGACCCATCCCAGCCAATTAGGCTGTAGCTGCTGAGCTAGTGATGGGCCGAGCTGACACGGTGAGTTGTAGCCACAGCTGCTGAAGACTTTAAGAAAAATGCTGCAGTAGCTTTTCCGAGGATAGGGGCAGAGTTATTGACACTCATGAGGTACGGATGAGCATGTGAGCGTTTTACCTTGCCCACTTCCAATCTGTGCAGCAGTAATAAAAAGATTTGCAATGCAGGTTCTCTATTTTTCACCAATGGTCCTCTTTAAGTAAGGCTCCATACTGAAAACATAAGCAAAATGGACACTGAAATGTTTTACATTTACGTGCATTTCCATATTGTATTTCCAGACAATGAAATGCATAGAGCAGCATTGATTAACTAAGTTTCACTGAAAGACCGCAGTGTACATTGTGCTATGAGACATAAATTGATATTGATTGAAAGAGAGTTATCTAAATCAGGATAATTATTCTCAACAGACCTTTGTTTTCTTAACAGACACTTTGTAATCAATCCAATCCAGGTTTGCTGGATTACATTTGGTATCCCCAAGGAAAAGGTACAGAGATCTTTGGATATACTCCAATATAATTTTAGAAATATTCAGATTATAAATCAAGACTATTATTCTCTAATGACCATTGGTTTTTCATATACATATACATTCCACTTTTAGAACTTGATCTATTAAGGCATCTCCAGAGATTTATTGCTAAAATGAGAGCAAATAAGCAGTGATAGTAGACTCATGCAGGTACCTGCACTGAGATTTTTTTTAGACCATATTATCCGCCTATAAGCCGAAGTACCCACTTTTCCCTCAGAAACCAGGAAAAAGTGATTGGATTGCATATAAGCCTCCTCCCCAGTACAGCCCCCTCCCCATAACCAGATGTGCTCCTAGTAGGTAGTCCCCCTACCCATAGCCAGATGTTCTCTCAATAGGCAGTCTCCATCCACATGGTGAGCAGAACGATCATGGAGCCAGTGGTAGAGTCTATAGATCATGCAGCAGTGATATTACACTCGACAGCTGCCTTTTCACACTGTGCTTGTGCCCCTCAGACTACTGCAAAATGGCAAGCGCTGCTCCCAAGACTACCTATGCCCAGCTGCTTGTGAAGCAGAGAGATTTTTAGTTGCATAGCATGGAGGCACAAAATTGTTCCGCTCGATTAGTGGAGGATGACCCCATAGGATCTTGCTTGCAGTGTGTAGCCACTTGTAGATTGACTTTCAATTGACCACACTGTTTGTTGATCCCCCAATAAATTCAATTGCTTAATTGCTTGATAGAAAATTGAGTACTGTATAGGCAACTTTAGTTCCATTAGTAACATTTTGGAAGATTGGTAAAATAAATCCTCTGATTAATTTGATCTGCATGCAGTCTAATTGTTCTAGATTTTTATCAAAGTTACATGCCATTGCCATCACACAACCACAAGTTTGGAAATCATCCAATCCTCCCTGTAATGCTCTTATATGACCTAGATGAGGGTGGCAAATCTTAACCACTAAACAGACAAAAAAAAAATTTAGTCAATCCAGTGTAAGTTTGCAGAATCACTTATGATGTTCCCAGTGGAGCTGTTTGAAGGATCTCTGGAGATGCCTTTGTACTTTGTAAATCTAACCATTAGTTATTGGCAGTCTTCTTTTGTAACTAATATAAATATTAAAAATAGTCAACTGGGGGCGGAGCTAGCTATGCCCGCGTGAGGACGCATCTCAAAGGAGCTCCCACTCGCATTTTTAGCTTTTAAAAGCAAGTTTTCTCCTCAAATTTTACTCTCAAACTATGCCTGGGAAATCTAAGAAGGGTCAGGCTAAAGATACCCCTCAATGGAAAAGCGCCACAGGCCAGCCCTCGGTGGCACAACTCTTCAAAAGAAATGAAGCAATGCAGACACCTGTTAAGATGGCCACCGCAGCTTCTCCCCAGGCTGCAGCCTCAGTGTCAGAGATCGAGTTTGATATGAACAGAGCCCTAAACGAAATCAGAGACTACTTACATAGTCTACCCACTAAAGAAGATCTCTCTGATTTAATGGAACACATAACAGCTGCTACACGAGCTGACCTTCAGGTACTCCAAGACAAGCTGACAAGCCATGCTGGGAGGCTCACGGCGCTGGAAGCGGAGATGACTTCCATGCGGGCAGAGATTAAGGCCCTAACAGTGTCTCGAGACCAACAAACCACCACAAATTCACTCTTAAGAGCTAGCCTGGAAGTCCTACAAAATAGAAGCCGCAGGTGCAACATTAGAGTGTTGGACTACCGGAAGATGTGCCACCGCAACACTTGGAGGAAACCCTCTTTGCTATCTTTAATGATTTGCTAAAACAGCCATAGGGGTCCACCATGAAATTAGACGCGTCCACAGAGCACTCCGTGCTAAACCGCTGGCGGGAGAACCTCCTCGGGACGTAATTTGCCGACTACACCATTACACTACCAAAGAGGCAATCATGGCGGCGGCACGTAACGCAGTCAACATAGAACAACAGGGAAGTCACTTACAACTTTACCAAGACCTGGCTCCAAGTACGCTTGCACAAAGATGGGCCCTACAGCCACTACTAAAGGTACTCCAGGACAAAGGCCTTGCCTACATTTTGTTTTCCATTTCAATTTCATGTCCTGAAAGACAAGTAGTCATTCACGTTATGGGTCCCGGCTGACCTATCTGAGTTCTGTAAAAATCTTGGGACTTTACAAATAGAACGCCCTGAATGGCAACCTGACAAGCTTGTACTAGGTCTCCCTCAATGCTCTAAACGTCAGAGGAATGGGGACCACCGCTTTCAAGCCGAATGATGCCCTGAAGCCAAGCTACACTCCAGAGATAAGTAAAATATCCTGGTTTTTCGTTTAACTTTTGGATCAGTCGCCCTTACATATCCCTGCTGTTTCTTTGTGAAATATATGGTCTAAAGTTTATTTGATTAACGTTGGGATTGGATCTGGGGTACTTCTTTGCTTGGGAGGGGGGTTTTGGGGGGATGGGGAGTTTATCCTTTTGAATCAGAGCTTTTTTTTCTGGAACATTCTGGGGGATGTTTGTTGCGGCTTTTCAGATAACGTTCTGGACTTGCAGCCTTAGCTATGAGCACGCACGCAAAAGCATGTACTCGCCTAACTCTCATATAACCATAAAAGACAACAACAGGTGACAGAGCGGTTTCTTCCTTGTATAATTGTCATTGTTATTAATCAAAATACGCTTGTTTTTCTAATGTTTATGTATGGTTACTAGATACCTATATATTCTGTATACAAACAACCCCCCTTAGATGAGTCTGTACCTTGATAGCTAGGATTAACCCTTATGTAAACCAATTTCAGGCATCTGGTTTCGTGCTGGAGCTTGGCGGGCAGCACCCCAGTTTTGGACTTTACATGGTGCTGTGCAACAAACTCCATGAGAAACCCTCCCCCGAATATTAAGCCCTTGACCATATCCCCCTCAGTGTTAAAGGATTGGGAGCAATGGAGTCCCTACTTGATCTGGGGCTGCCTCAAAACCACAACCTCAATGAACCGATTGTTTACTGTAAATTAACTGTAGTCCCTTGGCCTTGTCACTGGAGCTTGACATGCAGCACTCCAGGTCTGTGCTTTATACGGTGCAACATGGCAAGCTCCCTAAGAAGCCGAGATTTCCCCCCGAATATAATTTCCTCTCTCTAGTCAGAGATGATTGGGGACCTCGCTGCCCTACCCAGCCTCCCCCACTGTACTCTCTTTCATCCTATGGGTTTATCCTTCTGCATGCACATATAGATGTGCTGTCTAGTTAATATAAGGCCTCCAAAGAACACATACGAATGCAGAGGAACTTAGAATAGCTAGAAGTACTCAGGGATATTTCTGCCTTTGTGTTAAGACAGCCACACAACCCCAGGTATATTGTTTGTTACTTGCTATTTTATTACTGCTATGTTTATTTTTTGGCGAATGGGACATGGTGGTTAACAGATTCGGAACTGGCAAAAGACAAACAAACAAACACCCAGCCACCGGGAGCCCGATCTGGTGTGATATCTTCTCGATTATGGCAAAATAAAAGAAACTTAGTTCAATTATACTCACAGAGGTAGGTTGCTCAAAAGAGGCAACCACTCGTATGTGCAGGTGGAGAAGTACCGTCTCCACTCGGCCTTTTCCTGTAGATCCTTGGTTGCAACTCCAAAAATGAAAAAATATTTTCAACTCTCAAGATGATAGAGAGCGAAAAATTCCTACTAAGTAGGATATAATAAGTGAGATTTGGATGGTTGGAGGCGCCCAATTGAGGTGCAGATAGAATTAGATCTTCCAATTTTAAAGAAGATAAGAGAAATAGATTTCTCTCTATGCAATCAAATTAGCTTACACAAATATAATAAAATATGATTTCATTTATTAATTGCGAAAAAGCACTGTGACAACGCGTTTCTCAGCGTAAGCCGCTTCCACAGGTCAAATAAGTGCCTCGAGATAAAGATAAAACAGAAAAAAGGCGCTCAGAACATATACAACTATGAGAAATAAATACACCTTCATAAAAGTATTCATAAAAATACCGACATGAAAAACTTAAAATTCGCCCAATATAAAAATATATATGGCTAAATGACAAGAATTTAAAACAACAAGATACCTTCAATGCAATCTATGTGTCCTACTATTCAGCCATACATAGAGCAAAATTATGATAAAATGAGGTATATATAGCGTAATAATATTAAATAATACATACATTCAAACACGTGTTAGGGTATGAAGGAATAGACCGTGATAGTAGATTCCCAGGGAAGGAAAATATATATTTCCCATGTAAGTAAAGCCCATAGAAATAAAGGCATAGTAACCCTGGGCTTTCAATATAGTAACAGGACCAGAGGGAGAGAAGCCCGGTTAGCAACGTGATGAGAGAGGGAGAAGGATGGTATGAGGAGGTGGGTAATGTAATCATATGAAGTGGCTGGAGGAATACTGAAGTAGGGAGGAACGGGCAGCACAAAGGAGGGGAACCTGAATAGAGTAGGGCAAGAGCTACCCTAGTAGACAGAGGTCTTACCAGCAGTATAGCTGTCAGTGGTTCGGTAGCGCCGGTATACCGCTGACCGCGCTGCGGATTCAGATATTTAAATAAGCGAGCCAGGAAGTGGACGCGCATTGCGTCAAGGCTCAAGGCGGGGACCGGCCGAAAATTACAATACAGCCTATGAGAGGCAAGCAGAGCGTGACGGGGAGAGTGGGCGGAAGCACCGCCGCAGCCATGTTGTGTATGGGCAGAGGAGAAGGACAGGTCAAAGAGGCTGCCCTTAGATATCCAGCCTCGCGAGTAATAGCGGAGATGTGCCGTGGCCATTTAGCATATGGGCATGTAGGGCGAGCCGGCGCTGTGGGAAGGTCGAAAGATAAGATAGAGGACAGAGACCATATAGGGATGGGACTAACACGGGGGAACGCTAAGTAACGGCCATCTTGTCGGGGACCAATAAGGGGGAGTAAGGCGGGGGCATATGAAGGGGAAGTGTCGCCATCTAGTGGGGAGCACTAGTATCAGATGAATTGGGAAGAGAAGATACTAGTGGCTGAATAGTAGGACACATAGATTGCATTGAAGGTATCTTGTTGTTTTAAATTCTTGTCATTTAGCCATATATATTTTTATATTGGGCGAATTATCAGTTTTTCATGTCGGTATTTTTATGAATACTTTTATGAAGGTGTATTTATTTCTCATAGTTGTATATGTTCTGAGCGCCTTTTTTCTGTTTTATCTTTATCTCAAGGCACTTATTTGACCTGTGGAAGCGGCTTACGCTGAGAAACGCGTTGTCACAGTGCTTTTTCGCAATTAATAAATGAAATCATATTTTATTATATTTGTGTAAGCTAATTTGATTGCATAGAGAGAAATCTATTTCTCTTATCTTCTTTAAAATTGGAAGATCTAATTCTATCTGCACCTCAATTGGGCGCCTCCAACCATTCAAATCTCACTTACGTTAACAGGGCTGGTTTCTCTCTTCCCACATAGGACAGTCCTGGTTCGCAGGACAATGCAATTGGCGAAAGCGTATATCTTAGTCTACTTCATGTTGAAGCTGATTATTTGGTTTTTATATACAGTTTATACCACTGTTTGGTAAAAGTAATATGGGAATTCCTCAAGTTGTGGCAATAAGATAGTATGCTATAGCTATGATAGCGATATAGCTCATTTGAAAGTTGCGACCATCAACTCCAAGGGACTCAATATCCTGGAAAAAGGAGAATGCTACTAAAAGACATGTGGAAACAGAAAGCACACATAATTATGGCCCAGGAAACACATTTCAAAGAGGGGACCCATCCCAAGCTTTCTAATAAACACTTCCCTGTCTCCTATTTTAGCTCCTCCCCCGAATCAAAAACCAAAGGGTCAGCAATTCTTATTAGTGGGGCGCTTCCTTTCACTGAATTAGCAACCAAGATGGATAGTCAGGGCAGATATTTTCTTGTGAAATGTCTGATTAAGGATCAGAAGTATACAATAGGTTATGTGTATGCTCCTAACATTGATCAAGACAAATTCATTTTGAAATTCCTGACCATCTTGGATGCTTTTATGGAAGGAAGTGTCATCATAGGAGGTGACCTTAACATTCCTCTCAATCCACACCTAGATGTCTCTCATGGCAGATCCTCTATAGCATATGCCAAACTAAACAGAATAAAAAGGGCCTTCCATGAGAGACAGTTTATTGATGCATGGAAGGTGACACATCCGACGGCAAAAGATCATTCCTATTTCTTGACAGTCCTTAACTCTTACTCAAGATTGGACTATATCTTAATCTCGCACAACTTGCTCTCAGAAAGCGTGTCCTCAGATATTGGGGTCATCTCATACTCAGACCATGCTCCAGTAAGCCTAAAGCTTAACTGCAAGTCCAAAGGAGAGAAACCCTTTACCTGGCAGCTTAACGCTGGAAGAGCTGGGGTCCAGGGAGTTCATTATGAATCATATTCAGGAGTACTTCTTACATAATGATAAAGAAGATGTGTCGCCCTCCATTGCCTGGGAAACACACAAATGTGTTCTGAGGGGCTTTTTAATTCAAATGGGCACAAAACGCAAAGAGGAAAGAGTGGGGAGACTCAAACAGTTGCTGGAAGAGATACGTGATTTAGAGAGAAAACATAAAGACTTCCCTTCAGCAGAAGCTTTGGCACCCCTTCTGAAGGCCAGAGTAGTGCTCAATGCTATCCTAATGGATAGCGCAAAACATGCATGGCAAGAAGTCGGGTAAGATGCTTGCCAGGGCCCTTAAACAACAGCAACAGAGGACATATATTCCTCAAATCGTTGATAAAAAAGGGACAAAACACATCAGAAGTGAATCCATAGCACACACTATGTGTTCTATCACAGGCTGTACAATCTAACAAAACCAGATAGCGAAAACCTTAAAGAACCCTCATTGGAGGAGATAGAAACATATTTATCCCAAGCTAATCCGAAACAACTAGATCCAGAGATGAGACAAGCACTGGAAGAACCACTGAGACTAAAATTCAGAAAGTAATAGCTGGAATCAAATCAGGGAAGGCTCCAGGGCCAGGCGGATTCCCTGTCGAGTATTACAAAAAATTTAGTGGAGTCTTGACCCCTTATTTATGCAAAACCTTCAATGCCCTAGCAGCAGAGGATAGGGAAGTTGTGCTCCCCAGACGAACTCTTGAATCTGCTAAACTTAGATCTAAAAATGTTTGCAAAAGTCCTGGCTAGCAGGCTCGCTGAATATATGGGCTTGATTCACAAAAGAGTGCTAACTGTTAGCACGGCCGTTTTCGCGTGAATTTTCGCATTGCGTGCGATCGCGAATTTTTGCACGAAACGATAACGTTTTCGCACGCAAACGCGCATTTTCGCGCAAAATCAATATCGTTTCACGCAAAAATTTGCGTTTGCGCACGAAAAAATTATCGTTTCGCGTGAAAATTCGCGATCGCGCGCAATGCGAAATTTGCGTGAAAACGGCCGTGCTAACAGTTAGCACTCTTTTGTGAATCAAGCCCTATGAGTCACCTAATACATTGGGACCAGGAGGGGGTTAATCCCTAATAGAGAAGCCAGAGACAATACCATCAGGGCCCTGGGCCTGCTCCAGTTCTCGTGATCAAACAAGATTCCAAGTATGCTCCTTTCCACAGATGCCGAAAAGGCTTTTGATCGCGTGGGCTGGGGCTGGTTAAGGGCAGTGCTAAAACATGTAAACATTGGAGATAGAACGCTAAAGTGTATAGATTACCTATACTCTTCCCCCACTGCTAAGATTAAAATCAATAGAATTTTGTCAGACTCCTTTCAGATAACCAATGGTACTCAGCAGGAGTGCCCTCTGTCCCCACTCATTTTCGCCAGAGGTTATTCCAATCCACAATGGAACTGTCACATATATATCTTTAATTCTCAGCCCTGTTGTATCTCTCACTCCTACTGCTGAAGCCTGCAATCACCCAGTGCCTGCTTGGGTAAGCTGACGCTATTGTGACCTATGCTTGCAGGGATGTGATAACGTCACATCAGCTGACCTGCGGGAGTCAATCGTATTGCCCCAATAGGAGAGCCTATGACGGAGGTTGGAGGAGGCGGTCATGTGACTCCGCTCCACCAATGAGCACTCCACAATGATCTCCTATGGGCAGGAACCCGGCAGGGCGGCGGTACACTATGGTTTACACCTATATTAAGGTAATTACACTTAGTATTATGTAATAGCCCTGTCTAAGCCCGCTCTCCATATCCCCTGATAATGGCATAGCGCCAAAACCTGGTAGGGAAGGAGAGACAGGCTATCTCTATTGGAATTAACTTTATCTGTGATAAGGTGCACTTGGACTTTTGTCAGTGCAAAAACCTTATAGGCGTGTTTATGCAGTGAGGGTCCAGTTTGCATGGACCCACAATGTAAGTGATTTTGTTGTTAATGATTTTTAACTGTGAAATAAAAGTGTGACTCCCTGCTGACAAATATACCGAGCTTGGCCTGTGGTTTGTCCCTTTGGTGGTGACCACTGTATACCAAAGAGCACTGGGTGATTGCAGGCTTCAGCAGTAGGAGTGAGAGATACAACAGCGCTGAGGAATAAAGATATATATGGTCTGACTATTGGTCATACTGAACACAAAGTAGACGCATATGCGGATGATCTTTTTTTCTTTCTCACACAACTCATCACATCCCTGCCAAACTTGCTTGTTGACTTTGAACACTTCAGTAGGCTTTTCTTCTTTAAAATAAACCTAGGTAAATGTGAAGCTTACAACGTAAACCTACCAGAGAACCAAGCTTGTGTTATACAACAAAACTTCCCATTCAAATGGAACTCTAAATCCATACGATACTTAGGGACCAACATATCAAATTCCTTAAAAGAAACATATGAACATAATTTTCCCCCAATCCTAGCTACACTTTCCTCTGATCTAAATAGATGGGATTTGCCTCAGCTTTTGTGGATGGGCACGATAGCTGTAGTAAAGATGGATGCAATGCCTAGAATTCTATTATCTCTCCCAGACGCTTCCTATTGAGATTCCCATCTTTTTCCTGAATAAAGTCCAAATGATCTTTAATAGATATGTATGGAAGGGGAAACCCCCACGGCTCAAACGCAAGATATTATATTGCCCCAAACAGGAAGGAGGATTAGCTCTTCCCAACATCAAACGTTATTATTACGCATCTGTCCTTACTAGAGTCACTGACTGGAAAAGACACGCAACACACAAACAGTGGGTTACAATGGAAAAAACTCTATCTTGTTACTCTCTTACAGACCTCCCATGGATCCCACATGAACCAGACCTTAACCTACAACTTCCCCCTCAATGCCAGACAACACTCCAAATATTCCCTACAGCAAATGCTACTTTTTCTTTGGCACCTACTCACCCTTACTTTTGCGTTCAGATAATCCATATATAGGGGGATACGGACTTGACGGAGCTAGACATTTACACATAGACCATAGGAAATTGAAATTTGCTGATAGATGTAGGGGTGGACAATGGTTAACTTTGGAAGAAGTTAGAAGGAAACCAGGCTGCACAAGCACCAAATGGTGGGAATATCTACAATATAGACACTATCTATTGTCCCATGGTTTTTCACCTTCACAGATTAGACAAAAATTGGACTTTGAGGACTTGTGTGTGGGGGGAGGCCCAATTAAAAAATCTCTTTCAAAAATGTTTGAGATGTTGGCGATCCCCCGTCTTCCATTCTTCCAGAATTGGGAACATGATTTAGGAAAGAAGCTTTAATTAGCTCAAAGAGCAAGAATCTGTACCTTTACAAATAAGTATTCTCGTTCAGTAAAAATACAGGAAATTAACTACAAGATACTCACAAGATAGTACCGCACCCCAGACAAGCTTTACAAAATTTTCCCTGATATATATATAATAAATGCTGGAGGTGTGGTGAAGCCACTGGTCTTTGTTTCATATCCTTTGGTCTTGTGCACGTCTGATGGATTATTGGAAAAGGGTGGAAAGACTTGTGAAGGCAGTGACAGATAGAAATGCTCCATTTCTCCCTGAGTTTTACGTCTTACACCTGAATGATTGGTCTATGAAACATTATAAAAGATCGGTTGTTTGCCACATATTAAATGCAGCTAAAAGATTGCTGGTCAGACACTGGAAACAAAAAACTCCCCCGGCAGTGGAGAAACTGGTCAGAGAGCTTGATGATAGCCAATTTATGGAAGACCTTTCCTGTTCGGCCTCAAACTCCACAGAAGCTTATAGGAAAACTTGGTCCTTCTGGAATTATTTCAGACACTCAGAAGATTTTGATAAGGTCTTCTCAGACTCCTGATCCTTTATACCTTAATAATGTTAAGTAGTCATTGGAGTTGTCAGGGTCACCTTATATTTAACGTTTCTTGAAGTTATCAGAATGAGTCAGTAAATCTGTAAGTTCACTCTACGTGCCACATCTTGAGGACTAGGGGGTGGGTTTTGGGTTAGGGTTTTAAAGTAAAAATGTTTGGCAAATATTGACCTGTATTATTATAGTTTTCCAGATCTTTTTGGAAAGTGGGAAGTACTGTTAATCTTGTGCCTCAATATTTTCATTCACTACTAGTAGGTGCAATACTACTTTATGCAAATTCATGTTGAACTGATGCAAATTCATGTTGAACTGATGCTTATACAGGTCCCAGAGACACCCTTTTTTATTGTATTCGCCATTCATGATGGCAGAAGATACGGACACTTTCTCCTATTATTAGTACCGACTTGATGTTTGTATCAAAAGCCTCATGTTACTCCTGTCACAAATTTTCTTGCTGTTTAATGTATCCGCTTCTAAGTTTCCAATAAAAAGATTATTAAAAAAAAAATAGTCACATTATACTCTTTTAGATAAATAAAAAGTAGCAGTAAAATATTGTATCGTGTTAGCCAACAGTAAAAGCAGTACGTTTTGAATCAGGATGAGACCATTTATCGGCTAACTTTAAAGTGGACCTGAACTCTTGCACAGGAAAGAAGGAAAACATAGAGAAATGTCCCCTGTATGTATTTAGAGAGTTTAGCAGTTTAATCCCCCCTATTTGTTTCTAATCACAAGCTGTAGCAATAGAAGAGAGATGGACCCACGGCAACCACACACACACAAACCAGAGGGAGCCAGGAATCCACAAAGCTCATATAGACATCAAGGAGAAAAAAGGTTCCGCTGCACCAGAGGTTGGGTGAAAAAAGGTCAGCATTTATTGTCACATCAGTGGTTACAAAGGATAAAAAGCTCACGCGTATCGGGGCTCATGGCCCCTTAATCATAGCTTACATACTGATACAAAGCACTGGTTTAAATAGTCTGTTGCCTCCCCACGGAAAAAGGGGGAGGCGTGGCTGTTTGCCTTAAAGTGACATACACATACATTTCAGTACAGAGTAACAGGAATTCCTATTTGCGGTGTATTAAAAGCAATATACAAAAAAATATATAAAAATTACAAAAACAGCAACAATATCAAGTCATATGAATGGTGCAGGAGAAAATGCATAAGTATGAAAATTCAAAAATGTCATAAATATTATTATATACCAAACAGCAGCAATAGTAAGAAAGACATCAAAAAATCCAGATAGCATTGGAATGGATTATCCACGAAAATATGTGTAGACCTATAAACCAAAGTCATAAACTAGATTGATGTCCATTGTAGAATTTAGCCCCTTTTGGGGCACGTGTGTCCAGTCTCCAAATCCAGAGGGTCTCTCTCTTACGCAAGAGTTTGTATGTGTCCCCTCCTCTAATGGAATGTGCAACCCTCTCTACCCCCTGGAAAACAAAGCCCCTCATGTCGCCCTGGTGTGTGTGCAGGAAATGATTCGCTACACTAGACACCTGGGAAACGTAGGCCTCATTTTTAGGACATCTAGGGGGTCTGTTAAAATGTTCAGAAATACATTGACGTAGGGGTTGTGTCGTGCAACCCACGTATTGTAGCCTGCAAACAGTACAACTGATGAGATAGACCACATAATTAGTATTACAATTAATATATTGTTGAATCTGAAATTTGGCATTATTAGAGGTGGAAATTATCTTACGAGTTGGGCCATGAACGCCACAATACCTACAGGTGTTGTAGCTGCATTTATAGGAGCCTGTGTAAGTTAGCCAAGTAGGGGCACTCTTTTCCAGGCTGGAGAAGAGACTCGGAGAAAGCTGTGATCCCAGGGTAGGGGCTCGTCGTGCAGAAAAACTGCAACCCTCGTCCAGGATTCTATGAAGTGTTGGGTCCAAGTGCACAATGGGTAAGTATTTTTTAACAACGTTGATTATTTTATTATATTCCAAACTATAAGGAGTTGTAAAAGTCAAACCCCTCTGTTTGTACCCAGGTCTGCCACCAGTACCCTTATACAGCAGTTCAGTGCGACTCTTACGCCTTACTTTGTTCTTTAGCTTTGGTAATGATAGAGTTATCATAGCCCCTGTCCTGGAGTCTCCTCTCAACCAAGTTCAACTCCTGTTCCATGTCATTGGGATCCGAGCAGTTCCTAGCTGCTCTCAATTATTCCCCATATAACATTTTAATGGACCCTCTAGATGTCTTAAAAATGAGGCCTACGTTTCCCAGGTGTCTAGCGTAGCGAAACATTTCCTGCACACACACCAGGGCGACATGAGGGGCTTTGTTTTCCAGGGGGTAGAGAGGGTTGCGTGTTCCATTAGAGGAGGGGACACATACAAACTCTTGCGTAAAAGAGTGGCCCTCTGGATTTGGAGACTGGACACACGTGCCCCAAAGGGGCTAAATTCTAGAATGGACATCAATCTAGTTTATGACTTTGGTTTATAGGTCTACACATATTTTCGTGGATAATCCATTCCAATTCTATCTGGATTTTTTTATGTCTTTCTTACTATTGCTGCTGTTTGGTATATAATAATATTTATGACATTTTTGAATTTTCATACTTATGCATTTTCTCCTGCGCCATTCATATGACTTGATATTGTTACTGTTTTTGTAATTTTTATATATTTTTTGTATATTGGTTTTAATACACCGCAAATAGGAATTCCTGTTACTCTGTACTGAAATGTATGTGTATGTCACTTTAAGGCTGACAGCCACGCCTCCCTCTTTTTCCGTGTGGAGGCAACAGGCTATTTAAACCAGTGCTTTCTATCAGTATGTAAGCTATGATTAAGGGGCTATGAGCCCCGATACGTGTGAGCTTTTTATCCTTTGAATCCAATGATGTGACAATAAATGCTGACCTTTTTTCACCCAACCTCTGGTGCAGCGGAACCTTTTTCTTCTTAATCAGAAATTGTAATTTGATCTCTGCCCTGTGTCACATGACTGCCATGGCAGAGATGGCAGATAAGTGCGTTTGAAAGCTCAGGATGTTAGCAATAAGTCTTCTTCGATGAGTCTGGAAGTAGAAACAGTGCAGATGTATTTTAGGATTTGAATCAGCTGTAACAAAGGAATGTTTTTGTTGAAAGGTTAGAAAAGATAGAAGATACATTTAAAAGATAAATAAAAACACTCACATGGTTCAGCTAAATCAGAAGCTCAATGTGAATAGTTTTATATTCACACTGAGATCACCATATATGAGGCTTGTCACTTCTTTAGCGTTGACATATGTGTCTTGGTGACCTCCTTCACGAGTCTCCTTCTTGCACTGTCATTTACTTTTGGGGACAGACAGTTCTTGGCAGATTTACAGCTGTGCTAAACACTTTCCACTTCTTAATGATTGATTTAAGTGTACTCCAAGGGAAATTCAGTAGCTTGGAATTTTTTGTGCACCCACCCCATGTGTGATTTCAGTCACTTTTTCACAGAGCTGCTTGGACTGTTATTTTGTCTTCATGATGTGGGTCCTGCCATAATGCATAATCCCCATAAGGTGGAACTTTCCTACAAAATTGTATTTATACTACAGTCACTTCAACCACCCTGACTGCATATTGGTGATTGACCTCAATTTAAATACTTATGTGAGTAGTTGGATAAACCAGTGATTATTCAGAAACTTTTATTAAAGGGGTTGGATAGCTGTGCAGTCATAAATTTAGTGATTTTCTTTGCAATTGAATTAATTTTGCATTGATATATGTTTACTTTAATGCAAAAGAGTTCATTTCAATCGAATAATGTAAAAAGAAAGGAAAACAAAACAAAAAACAAAGAGCAAACCATACGATGCCTTTGGTACATATATTATATAAGCAGAATTTCAGCATTTCAGGGAGTTTTCTTGGCAACATCCCTGATGTGTCCCTTATTTGATGAACACAGGTCAATGAGTGAGTGTGGGGAACTATTTTGGTTATTAGTGATGATCATAATATGCTAATTACAATTACACAATATATTGTGTAAAGTTTCGCAATTACAGCCACATGTAATTACAATTTTGGAATGAAATTGATTTTGTGTAATCCATTCACTATTTTGTGCCCATTTTATCTATTAATAGCAATCTCCCCATATATGCTACTGTCACCAAAATTGCTATGTATAGAGATGTCGCGAACCTCCGATTTTCGGTTCGCGAACCTCCGCGAAAGGTTCGGTTCGCGAAAAAGTTTGCGAACCGCAATACACTTCTATGGGGAGGCGAACTTTGTAAAAAAAGAAAAAATTCTGACACCTAGAAAAATGATGGAAAACATGTTTCAAAGGCTCTAATACTTGGAGGCAGACATGATTGAGTGAAATACACATCACTGCTGGAGGATCCACCCACCCTCCCTCCTCCAAGCTAGGTCCTTATACCATTTGACTCAGTTGTCTGCCTACACTAATTAGTTATGGGACAGCTGCTACACACTCTGCTAGGGAGATTTTAATTAGCCTCTTGTGGGCTTCCTCCACCCCTTCTACCTATTACCTCCTACTGGAGGGAGGAGGGTCTCATCTGCCAGGGAATTCCAGTATTTCAAAAACCAGCTTATATACCATGATAGGGATTTGAACCCAGGCCTCAGTGTATGGTAGGCAACTAACATATCCATTGTACCACCAACACTACTAGCTGAAAGTAGCTGAAAGTAGCTGAAAGTAGCTGAAAGTAGCCTAGCATGTACCATTTATGCTTAATGCAAGAGAAAAATTAGACAAGACAAATAACATTTATATCACACTTTTCTCCTGGCAGACTCAAAGCACCAGAGCTGCAGCCACTAGGGCACACTCTATATAGGCAGTAGCACAGATATGTAGCCAGACATGGCCTTGTATTTTGTGTTCAACAGTTGTCAAGAGAAAAATTAGACAAGATAGCAGTGTTAGGAAGACTTGCCTAAGGGTTCCTACTGAATAGGTGCTGGCTTACTGAACAGACCGAGACGAGATTCAAACTCTGGTCTCCTGTGTCAGAGGCATTCACCATTACACCATGCAGCCACTGCTTACAGACATGTAGCCAGACATGTAGCCAGACATGTCCTTGTATTTTGTGTTCAACAGCTGTCAAGTGAAAAATTAGACAAGATAGCAGTGTTAGGAAGACTTGCCTAAGGTCTCCTACTGAATAGGTGCTGGCTTACTAAACAGACAGACGAGATTCGAACTCTGGTCTCCTGTGTCAGAGGCAGAGCCATTCACCATTACACCATGCAGCCACTGCTTACAGACATGTAGCCAGACATGGCCTTATATTTTGTGTTCAACAGTTGTCACGAGAAAAATTAGACAAGATAGCAGTGTTAGGAAGACTTGCCTAAGGTCTCCTACTGAATAGGTGCTGGCTTACTGAACAGACAGAGACGAGATTCGAACTCTGGTCTCCTGTGTCAGAGGCAGAGCCCTTCACCATTACACCATGCATCCACTGCTTACAGATCTGTAGCCAGGCATGGCCTTGTCTTTTGTGTTCAACAGTTGTCCAAAGAGGACCTCAGATAGCCAGGTAGATTCATATCTCTCTCTCTTTCTCTCTCTCTCTCTCTCTCTCTCTCTCTCTCTAGTAGGAATGGTCACCGCTTTCCGCGGAATTGTATTTTGAGCATAAATGGATTGAGCATAAATGGTACATGCTAGGCTGGCTTCAGCATGTAGTGTTGGTGAGAGAGAGAGAGAGAGAGAGAGAGAGAGAGAGAGAGATGAATCTACCTGGCTATCTGGCGTTCTCTTTGGACAACTGTTGAACACAAAATACAAGGCCATGTCTGGCTACATGTCTGTAAGCAGTGGCTGCATGGTGTAATGGTGAAGGGCTCTGCCTCTGACACACGAGACCAGAGTTCAAATCTCATCTCTGTCTGTTCAGTAAGCCAGCACCTATTCAGTAGGAGACCTTAGGCAAGTCTTCCTAACACTGCTATCTTGTCTAATTTTTCTCTTGACAACTGTTGAACACAAAATACAAGGCCATGTCTGGCTACATATCTGTGCTACTGCCTATAGAGTGTGCCCTAGTGGCTGCAGCTCTGGTGCTTTGAGTCTGCCAGGAGAAAAGTGTGATATAAATGTTATTTGTCTTGTCTAATATTTCTCTTGCATTAAGCATAAATGGTACATGCTAGGCTACTTTCGGCTACTTTCAGCTACTTTCAGCTACTTTCAGCTACTTTCAGCTACAAGTGTTGGTGGTACAATGGATATGTTAGTTGCCAACCATACACTGAGGCCTGTGTTCAAATCCCTATCATGGTATATAAGCTGGTTTTTGAAATACTGGAATTCCCTGGCAGATGAGACCCTCCTCCCTCCGGTAGGAGGGAGGAGGGAATAGGTAGAAGGGAGAAGGGAGGAGGGATCCCACAAACAGGCTAATTAAAATCTCCCTAGCAGAGTGTGTAGCAGCTGTCACTTTAACTAATTAGTGTAGGCAGTATAAGGACCTTACTTGGAGGAGGGAGGGAGGGAGGGAGGGGGGTGGGCCTCCAGCATTGAGAGCAGTGTGTATGGCAATAATGTGTCTGCTGGCTGTAATATAAAGAGTCAAAGTTTTGCTAAATAGAGCTTTATGGGGCGAATCGAACTTCCTGGAAAGTTCGCGTTTGGTAGGCGAACGCGAACCCCCGAAGTTCGCCTGGAACCGTTCGCCGGCGAACAGTTTGCGACATCTCTAATTAAGGGTAATAGTGGGAACAAGTCAAGAACATTTTTAAAAAGACTTCCTAGTTTTTGAGAAAATCGATTTTAAAAATGCAAAGGCGGGACTTGTGCAGGAGCAGTGTAAGCTGTAAATCGGCTTTACCCTGCGCCCAAATCTCCCGGCGGTTATTTCATAAATATGCCCCACTATTCCCCTTAACATACATAGCAATTTTGGTTACGATAGCATGTATGTGGTCTTTGCTTTTAACCGCTAAATTCATCACTGAATTACAGGACGGCTAAATTTGGCACAAAATTATGTACAATCATACGTAATTGCTAAATTACGTTTCCTGATTATGGCTACAAACAAAATTAATAATGATTTTCCTGAAATTTTACATTAACAATCTGTATTGTAATTGCAAATTATAATATGAAATTCAAATTATGCAAAAGATGTGATCATCCCTATTGGTTATGTTTGATCACTGATTGAGAATGCATAGTGTGAAAAATCAGGGAATCAATCAATTGCATCACACGCACATGCACGCGCACACGCACACGAGCGCGCGCGCACACACACACACACACACACACACACACACACACACACACACACACACACACACACACATATTTAAATGTCTGTGATGAGGTTCAACCTTACACAAATAAACTATTGCCCTGACAGGGAATAACACATTCTTTTTCTCACAGTTTTATGCAAGGCAGTAACAGATTTTTCTGAAAATATTGTCGCTTGAGCATGCTGCATGGGGGGGGGGGGAGGAAGGGGAGGGTGTAGCACAGACTAACATATGAGAAAAGGTAGCTGTGTCCATCAGTCTGTAAGGTACAGGCTGTTTTGTTAAGCTAATGGTTCCCACAATGTCACTAGAGATGGAGGGGGGAGATGAGGATAAGGGTGTTTTAGGCCAAGGAGATAAGGAGAGAGAGGAGACTATTCAAAGATCATCCATAACTAACACCAGCCATTGTCCTTGGATGGCAGGAGCTGGCAGAGGACACTGTTGCTTCCCGATGCACAAGAATCTGGGTTGTAGTCATCGTCAGCCATGAATTTTATAAGGAAGCCACCAATCAGAGGCTTAGTTTACCTCTGCAGGTCTACTCCCACTTAAAAAAGGTCACATTAGTGCCTATGGGCATGGGAATGTACAAGGTGAAGTGCGCCTAACCTATGCTGTGACAGGATCAGTGCAGGAACCAGGTAACTCAGTCCCCAAATAGCCGACAATGAAAAATGTAAGCCTTTATTAAATCACTTAAACATGACAGAACAGGTTTGCTGACATGTTTCGGACACACTGGTGCTTAGTCATAGCATGAAT